>NW_006796614.1:1169019-1268186 GCF_000442215.2 Lipotes vexillifer | reverse complement strand
CCTGCTGACATGTGATTGATTAGCCACATGAAAACATACAGTTTCAACATCACTTCCATTAAAATTTACTTTGTTCAATAACTGACAAAGTGTAACATCAAGTATCTATAGGGTGGATTAACATGGGGTTGAGGTCTCAATGTGCATCTCTTGCTTTTCTCCTACCTGACATATAACAAAGGTGTCCTTGAAGATACCTCAGTGACAAAAGGCTCTGGGAGCTCATGGCTGGCTTTGTTATTTGATAGCTGACCCAGAAAAGCTTTGACTGATGTTTAGGAGCACCTGCTGAAAAACCACTCAGCTGGGCAGAACATGTGCTGAGACTAAATGGCAGCAGAGAATCCAAACACCTGTTGTTTGGTGAACGGAAATAGGCAACTATAAGCTGGAAAAAGAGATTTAAAAAGACACCAAACCTATACATCTTTAAGAAATTCTCCATTGGTGTAGGTACTGCACAGTACTCAACCTGAGTAAAGACTGTATTCCAAAGAACAGTTTCCAGCACAGAACAACCAGATCTGTGGAAAATAGGACATAGAAATTTTGGACATAATGGGCTGTTTGATTCTCATATTACTGCTGTATACTAAAGCACTGGACTTTACAATAGTCAAGGTCTCCCTCCAGCTGTGAGTTGTGTTATGCCTCCCTCCACAGCACATAGAATGAAAGCCAAGGCAGTGGGGGAAGGGGGATTATCAGAAATCTCATAGGATAATGGAGAAATGAAGATAAAGCTGTACCCTGTCCTCTTTCTTTTTCTTAGTGAATAAGAACTGACATTCCAAAGTCAATTCTGAGCTAGACCATAAAGCATTCAGTTATTTCCAAGCCAAATGAAAATAAAAGTCTGCTCTTACAAAGTGGATGTGGGTCTTATGGAGTAGTGTAGGTCCATAAATATGGGAAAGAAACAGAAAGGAATATTGGACATAGAAGGATATTCCAAGATTTTTCACTGAAAATAGGAAGAAGAATGGAGCCAGTGTGTTAGAGAATGGCTATCAGAAGGAGCTAGTAGGTAGGAAGTCCTAATCATACCGCTGAGGCACTTGTCAGGATTCTTCTTTGAGCTGGAAAATACAGAGGAACTTAAAACATTGAAAAGACAAGGAAAGAAGGAAGGCAAGAATCAATTTACTCGACTCATGAAAGTATTTGGGACAGCTGCTCTCTGAGAGTTCTGTGAAAATGTATATGTCTACTTCTGAGTGAAGAGTAGATGATACTTCATCTGAATGTCAATGGTTTTAAGTAGAAAAACATGCATTGTTTTTGTGGCAGATTTGATATTTCCTGACATGCTTTGGGAATAGGAACGGCTCTTCCTTCCTTATACATCACAGTGTAGAACCTGACATTGTGCCTTCTCAAAGATTACTTTGAGGATCAGGTTGACCAGAGAGCTTGGTACAAATGGCGGGATAAAAAGGATGTCCTCACTTGTAACACCATGAAGATGGTTAGGCTTACAACTCCCCACATTTGCTAGATATGGTAAAAGTCCATTAGGATTCAATCAAACTTGAGGAAGTGGAGGTTGTCCCTAATGAATGTGGCTCAAAGGCAAATATGTGTACACAGAGTGTAAAAAATTAGAGATTTTAAAGGTAGTAGCATCATCTCTAAAGCCACTGTAGTCTTGACAATGATGAACAATGTTTAAGGCCTCAAAGAGAGGGGCCCAGGTTGTTCCCATGTGTAATACGATCTTCTTTAAACACCAGCCTGAGGAAGGGGACTGTGGGTTACTTTTAAGTGGCAAAAAACATTATGTTGCGATGCCTTTCTGATGCTGAAATCCAGTTCTCTGTTTCTTGTTTTTGTCTCTAGGATGGTTCCAGAGAGCATTTAGAAATCAGCCTCACTCTACCCAATCAATAGCATCAACTTTTGTAATCTCCATATAGCACCTCTGATTCTGCACTGAGTGCACTGACTATATCGGTTTATACTGCTAGAGTTGTTCTGCCCTGACATGGTCTTGCCACTGCCTCACCCTCAAAAGTGTCTTTGCAGCTACACCTGCCTAGCACTTTATGGGGAAGTTAATTTTTCTGCCAGTCCTGGGCTATGTACTGGGCCAAACTCTCTCAGGTGGCCTCCTATGTCAGAGTCCAGAACAAAGCTGACCCTGCTTCCTTCTCTACTTCTGCCAACACTCTCTCTTTCACCCATCACTGTCTTTGTCAACATGGCACTTTCTGTGCTAGTTTTCAAACAGCCCTTCCTATGCCATGGGCTCTCATAGATTTTGAGAAGTTGCCAATTCCCTACCCCAAAGCCAGGTGCTAAAAGGAAGCATGATAATATCTCTATTCCTCCCCAAATCCCAAAGGCCATTCTGCAGCCAGAGAGGCTCACTTATTTCTGACCAACCAGACAAAGTTGTTCCAGACTCACCTGGTTCTTCCCATCACCAGCTCAGTCTGCATCAGGAAGCAATTCTGTGGCCACAATCCAAATGTAAGTGAATAAAGCAAGATAGAAATTAAATGGCCCAAATCAGTGTAAGTTATTTTTTAAAAAGCCTCAAAAAGACTAAAGAATCTCTGTACTTTCTTCCTTTTATCTTATTTCAAACAATTTATCATCACATAAATGAATCTTGAATTTCTCTACTAGGAGACATTAAGCAGCCATTCAATTGAGGGAGAAAGTGCCCATCAAAGGTACACCTAATGATCAACACTCAGAAAATGAATGAATGAATGGAGATATAATTATTTAGATTAGAAACATATGGCAGACAATCACCTTAAGTTTTTAAAGGGTTCTCCCTAAACTAATTTGACTTATATTGTCTTATATAATTAATTGTATTTTCTTTAATAAATGTAAAATTTACATGCTTAATATTTCTGTTCTAAGAAAGGATAATTTCTAAATATCATAAGGAATATTTTCCTTATTTTACTACACGTGTCTTTGTATGTATCTTTCTCCTTCACGTTGGATCTTAATTATAGAAAGAATCTGATCTGAGATTCATCACCTAGGGAAAAAATAATGATTTTTAGAAGTAAAATAGACACTAAGGGAAGCTAAGGCAGGCTTTGCGATCCTTCCTAATGAATGCACATGAAAATCATCAATCAAGCCTATTGATTAATCAGCTGTTAAGATATAATCAGCTATAGATAAATGATTAATCAGCTGTTAAGATATAGATAATTGCTGCTATATGATGACAGCTCAAATATGGTCTTCCTAATCTTACTCTAATGCCAGGATGTCAGGCAGATTTTTGTGTAATAGTGAGAGTATGCTAAATAGCTCTTAGATTTAAGAAGCTTTACTTATTCGATCGACTCTAAAGTTGATAAATGTTGACTCAGCTTCACTCCACAAGAAAGGGTGGGAAAGTGCTTCTACATCATGTGGATTGTGGATGGTCCTTCCTGCTTCCTAAGGTTATACAAGAATTCTGAGAGTGTGGTACTTTATGAGATGCCTAGGAAATAGAGAAAAGGCTTTCAGTCTGTAGCTCAAGAATGGTAGTTACTGGAATTTTATCCCAAGAATCTATGGTCATTTGAGTGGAGCAGCTCTAGTTCCTCCACACTAAACATTGTCAAAGAGCATCTGCTGTTACTCGTCAGTCTCCAAAGGTGCACTGCAATACCTTCAGAGGTCCTATCTCTGCAGAGGTTCACCTGCAGAGGTGCAAGTCACAGTGTTCACTGAACTTGCAGAACCTGCCACTGTTGCCCACTCCCAAGTAATCCTTCTTAAAATCTTCTCGGGTAGGGGGCAAAGCTACCTCTTCCAGGCATATCACCAGACACATCTATTCTGCCAGTATGTTCTTGAAACAAATACCTGGGTTGTATTTTTCATGTTAAAATACAACCTCTACAACACAAAACATTCTTCTAGATTGAGGAGGCCAGACTCAGTTGAAAAAATTACAAGCCTTTTTGCAACAAAGAAAAGAATAACCCAAACAATCAATACAACATTATCTACCTATCTATTCATATACAGATATGTCATATATAGAGATAGATATACATAGATGTAGGTAGATAGATAGATAGATATAGATATAAACAGATATCAGTAGGGCTATACAAATAAGAAGAATACAATTGAATATATTGATACATTATGCTGCCACACTGATAACCTCACTTATTCATTTATTTAACTGATATTTATTGATAAATTTTAAACTTGGTATATTCGGGTAGCTATCACTGCAAAAAGATAAGACAGGTGAAAGTAAAGGCTCTTGTTCCTGGAAGAGCCTGGAACCAATCCTCCATATTTTCTACATTTACTGAGAGAGAGAATATAAATAAAATTAAAATAAATTGTAAACAATTGTAAACAAAATAACCCATATGAAAAAAAGAGAGACCTTAAGATAGTTGCTGATGTTATGAATGTCACTTACAAACATTCTTGCAGATAAGTTGGTAGCCCCAGGCAAAGTAAAAATCTGCCAGGACATTTTCTTTTTAAATATATTTACTGTTGGCTACATATGAAAAATGAGGTATCTACATATATCTACATCTTTCTCTATATAAATATAAATATCCACAATTTTTATGAATTTAATATGTAGCATCCAAAATATGTTCTTGTTTAAAACAAATATGAATCAATGAAAAAAGATGAACTGTTCATCACATAACACAACAAAAATCCCATGCTAATCAGTCTAAGTGATTTTTAAATTAATGTGATATAACCAAATCCTGGGACCTGACTAAAGATCAAAGGCCAAGATTTTTGAGAGCATCTGAGATTAACACAGTTATTTCCTCATGAAAGATCTACCCTAGAGAGAGTCAAATGAAGCATCTGTTTCCTGTTAATCTCTTAGAAAAAAAAAATATGAAATGTTCTAAACTAAGCTGAATAGTCATCCAACAGCTGTTTTTGTAGCAAAAAGTGAAAAGGATTCTGGGCTGTTTTCCTTTAGGGAACCTATGGAAGAGATTCTTTCATAATTAGCATCAAGGAAATGTGATGACTCCATTTACCTTTTAATTGCATGCTATTTTATTGAAATTGTGTATGTGCTAAACAACTTAATGTCTCTTTCATACCTGAAATACTTCAAAGTTATAAGATTTGTATAAGAAAAATACGTAAGACATCCCAGCCCTATTTGACATTCACGAAATCTACAGTAGTGTTGCCTATGGTATGTTGCTTATTTTTTGCAACATACTCCTGGGAAAAGAGAGAAATTGGGTTATTGATCCACTTACATTACACACACCCACATCCACCCATGCCCCCCCCAACACACACACAGAACAGTGTCTCTCAACTGTGTGATATACAAATATAAAAAAGTAAATAGCAATCAATACATGTAACATATAAATGAGAATTAACTGTACAATCCTACCGCTCATTATGATAAATTATATACCACTTGAAAATTAAAAGTAGTAATATTCCATTGAACAAGAGCACTTATGAATTTTATCACACTTATGAATTTTATCAGTTATTCACTAACAATTTAATGTAAAATGTCCCAAAGTTCTAATTCCACTAGATCACAGATACAGTCTACCTAATTTGGCAGAAGTTGAATTATATTTTAAAAAGTAATTTTTATTACAAAAGAGATAATATTCCTATAACTAGTTGTTCAAATTTGGGGGAAGAGAATTTAAATGGTGCTAAGCATATGTGGGGATTTCATCGAAGCCCAGGAGATAAATATTTCCTCACCCTAGCACCTCAGGTAACTTGAATATCACGAGTCTCAACTAGAAAATGAAAATGATCTCTAAATTCTTTGTAGTATATTTTAAAAGATATGGAAACCATGGGAACATTTTTATAAAGGCAAGGATCATGGTTAAACTATTCAAGGCTCTTTCTCCAGTACCTAGCATGGTGCCTGGCTTATAGCATAGACCCTCAAATATTCTTTCCGAGAATGAGTAAAATATGCTCCCTCTTCCTTTGGAAATGCTCAAATATTTCAACATTTTTTTGCAAGCATGTCGACTACTCACAAAAGTTTTTTACATACTTGGACATATGTGTATATATTTTTATTACCTTCGAGTAAACAGAGTAATCATGATCTCAGCAGTATGATGTATTTTTATCATTGGCACACACATAACATTGCTTGTTTGCTTGTTCATATTTCCTTCATCTCTCCCTCCCTTCTATCTTTCCTTCTTAATAATAAAGCAACATGTTCCATGAAATCACCACCCTCTCCAGAGGCTATTACCTTGAAAATACTTTCATCTAGCCACTTGATACTCCCCTACCCCATGCTTCTGCCACCCTCCATCCAAATTAACTATGACCTTCATTCTATTGTTATTTTCTCACTTTCCTTTCAGATATTTCTATCTCAAGTATATATATAATAAGTGAATACAGGTAAATATATATTTAGGGCTTCCCTGGTGGCGCAGTGGTTGAGAGTCCGCCTGCCGATGCAGGGGGCGCGGTGCTCTTTAATTCTCAGCTCTGCTTCTTTGTTGGTGGCCATATAAAAAGGTACTGGTGGGCTTCCCTGGTGGCGCAGTGGTTGGGAGTCCGCCTGCCGATGCAGGGGACGCGGGTTCGTGCCCCGGTCCGGGAGGATCCCGCGTGCCGTGGGGCGGCTGGGCCCGTGAGCCATGGCCGCTGAGCCTGCACGTCCGGAGCCTGTGCTCTGCAACGGGAGAGGCCACAACAGTGAGAGGCCCGCTTACCGCAAAAAAATAAAAAATAAAAAAAATAGACATATATTTAATTTTGGTTCTTTTAACTATGTAAGAATGACATCATTAAGTGCATAATTTGGGGCAATTTATTTTCATTTATTGTGATTTTGAGGTTCATGCATTAGTAAGCAGCACTGCACATCATTAATTTATATTATTGTATTAGCATCCTAGTTTATTCATTCACTGTCTTGTTATAGGGCATTAGAATTGTTTCCTCATTTTTCACTATGCTATTTTTTATAGCATTTTTATGAGTTATGGTATATATCTTCCAAGGTGTAGATGCAAGAATTTATCTTACATATATACCGATGTTGGTAACTGCTAAGTTATTGGATAAGTGAATGTTCAACTTTATGATGAAATGATGAACCAATGAGTATAGAATGGTAGATTTTCCTTGTCTTTATTTGCATTTCTCTGATTACTAATTAATTTTTTAAGAAAAGAACTCCTTAATTTTAAAATTATTATAATGATTAGTTTTAACTAGTAAGCCCAACAGGTACTACTTAAGAAATATATTTTAATCTTATGGATAGGGAAGGATGTCTTAAAGAATACACAAAGAAATTTAAATTGTAGATGGTGTTCAAATTCTTCAGATTTTTTTTTTTTTGGTTGCTGCTTTTCTTGGCCCTTAACTGTCCCATATAAACTTGAGAATCAATTTAACAAATTTCATAAAGTACAAGTTGTAATTCTGATTGGAATTTTCTTCAACATATATGTTAAAGTAGAAAGATTAGAGAATTTTATGAATTTCAGCTTTTCTATCTATCCATTTATTTAATTTTCTTTAATTCACTTAAAAATGTTTTAAGGCTTTTCCTGTAAAGATCTTATCTATTTTTTGTTATATTAATTATGAGGCCTTAAATTCTATTGTAAATTATTTCATATCAATTATTTTTTCTATGTATCTGTCATTGGTATAGTAAAAAGCAATTATTTTTTCTAGTAATTGCTAATGTCTAATAATTTTCTGATAAATTGTCTAATAATTTTGTTTTATATGTAAATGTTTACATAAAACACATTATCTATAAAATAATATGTTTCCTTTTTAAAATTTTAAATCTCGTTTCTTTTCTTATCATACTGTGCTTGCCACATCCTAAAATAGATGTTAAATAAAAGTAGTAATGGCAGGATCCTTGTATTGTCTCCAATTTTTTTTTTTTAAGTGTTTTCAATATTTCCCACTTAGGATCCTGTTTTCTTAAATAATTTCAGCAGTTGTTTTTTGTTTTTTGTTTTTTTTTGGCTGCGCTGCATGCAGCTTGTGGGTTCTTAGTTTCCCAACCAGGGACTGAACCCCAGCTGAGTCCTAACCACTGGACCACCAGGGAATTCCCTAATAGATGTTTGTAAGTGGTTCTTTTCCTAATTTACTAAGAGTTTTAATGTGAATTTATGTCAAGTTTTATCAAATTTCTTTTTTCTGTTAATTGAAATGCTTGTGTGCTTTTTCTCTTCAATAACTATTGCCATACTCAGCCAAATTAAAAAATTTAATTTCTATTACTTCTATTGCTCCTCTAAGGGCTAGCAATTTTTTTCCCTTCAATAGTCAAATAAGCATTTCTATTAAAGAAAATTTAAGGGTGTTTAGGACCCAAATTTAATTTGAATAAAGTTTCATGATTTTTGTTTATCCAAAATTTTTTTAAAAGATTTATCCTATGGTATCATTACTATTTTGATGTTTTATATATCTTCTTCATGTTTGGGCAACTATCTTCAGGTTTTATGACTGATGATAAAATCTAACGTATCCAATATACATCTATTTGATATGGTATAAAATAAATAATTTAGAGTTACAGAAACCCAATGTGAATCCCCATTATATCAGTTACCAGCTTTGTAGTATTCTGAAATTCATATACTTCTTTTCATATTTTTTTATCTGTAATAATATAAAGTTTTTGATTTTTTTTTTTTTTTTTTTCTTGCGTTATGCGGGCCTCTCACTGTCGTGGCCTCTCCCATTTGCGGAGCACAGGCTCCGGACGCGCAGGCCCAGCGGCCATGGCTCACGGGCCCAGCCGCTCCGCGGCACGCGGGATCCTCCCGAAACGGGGCACGAACCCGCGTCCCCTGCATCGGCAGGCGGACCCTCAAGCACTGCGCCACCAGGGAAGCCCTAAAGTTTTTGATTTTTGAGCCATAGACACTTGTTCTGTATGAAGTGGACAACACATAGTAGGTATTACTTTTTATTGCCACTGTAATTATTATTATTTATATGTTCCTATATCAATATTAAATAACAGAAAGATATAATACAAAGTGAGATTTTATAAGAAACCTTGTTAGGATCCTGCATTACACATATAAATTCCAAAATTTCAAATAATCTGAGAGTGGCAAATATGAGAACTTAAAAATAATGCTTCCCATTTCTAAAATTATAATTAGGCCTTGGAGTGTCCAAATGAAATTCACATTCTGTTCTTTTCCTTAAAGGGAGCACTGACCACCATTTACATATTCACTGTATAAAACTCATTGTGTATGTGTAGATTCAGGCTTACCTTTGGGCTGATTCTGAATAGATAATTGTGGACTTCATTTTTTATTTTGAGTACTAATAAATGATAGTTTCCATAGATACATGATAACTAATTAGAATAATGAGCTTTTCAAAAGTGTCTGTCCCATGGCTTTAAAATAGTGAACTAAATTGTCATGCATTAGATATATCTCCTATTTCCCCTCTAAAAAATAATAATCTTGTTATGCTTTTAATATCAACAAGGGTTGATACATAAAGATATCCATTCAGAAGTCTCAAGTAAGGTAAGGCACTTATCTCCACTCTAACTCTGTATCTTTCAACTCCTAGCTCTTTCCCCTGTCCCTTTCCTCCGTCCCCTGAGTCCATAAAAAGGCAGGAACTTTTGTTTGGGATCCTTAGCAGTGATGTAATTCCTTCCTTCCATACTGTATTCATCTAATCCTCACCTGGTGCCATTCCATGGGGGGAAAAGGAACACTGGGGAGATGGTGACTCTCTCTTTGGCCTCTTCCTTGTACAGTCACAGTAAGTGAATAAAAACTTGATTATTGTTTTCAGTTTGGCTTATTGTCCTAATTGACTACCTTTATACCAGGAAGCTGAACACAGAATTTAATGTTATTTTTCTCCAGCTGGAGGATGAACTATAGGGTCAGTTGGATTGTTGATTTAAAGCAGATCACTTGATCTGAGCTCAATATTTTGGATAACAAAGTGTCAGCGTCAAAGAACCCTGTTTGAACTGACTTAGAGTGATTATAATGATGGAAATTGTAGCTGAGGCTACAGCATTATCATGAAGCTGAGGGTAAATGGAATTTTTGAGGAATGGTGATCAAACTGACATACTAGTATACCATATGAGACATTTACTTGATCCTATACTGAATCAAAAGTTTGGAAACTAAAATACAGGACAGGCAATAGGAATACACAGGAGTCAATATATGAAACATGGCAATGGGAAACACTAGGAAGGTAGTCAAGAGTCTGGAAGCATGACAGCAAGTCATTCCAGGGAGCATATTAAAAAAAAGACACTGAGATATTCAAATTTCAATGTGAAAAATAAATTCTAAGTCATAAATTGAATAGAAAATTTCTATTTCTGCACACAAAACAATGCAGGAATAGGAAAAATAGGAGGGCATTTGGAAGGTGCTGTTTGTGGGGACACATACAAGAAAAGCAGGATTTAGAAGTGGAAGAAAGCAATTTGGAGTCAGATATAGAGCATCAGCAATAAGGAGACTGAGATTGGCAGGGTGGGGCAGTGGACAGAGAATGGAATTAGTGGTCAGATAACCTGGGATAAGATTTCCACATTTAATATTTTTATCAGTTTGCTCCAGACTTGTTACAGACAAAACAAAACTGACCCCAAAGTGGCTTAAGAATGTAGGAGACTTATTCATTCACCAAACTGAATAGGTCTAGTAAGTTGACTTAAAATGCAGCTTTCTGCAGGGATTCAATTTCACAAGGCCTAGACTTCTCTCCTTTTCTTTCTCTGAGTCTACCTTCCTCTATATTCATTCCAAAATCTAATATCACCCCCTTATGAGGCACTGTTCCAAGAGCATAAACAATCTCTCTCTTAAGGACTCCAGGTGCCATAGAGAGAGCCTCTCTTCCTGAAGCTTCAGTAATAGTCATAGGTTTTCTTATGATTGCACTGGCTAAATGCTATGCTCACTCCTGATGGATCACTGTACCTAAAGGAATATGAACTAGTGTGATGGAGGATCTTAGTCAAAGTAGTAAAAGGAGGATTATGAAACATAATATATGCAAATAATCCAGTTGGGTTCTAACCCAATATAATCACTGTGGCTTTAGAATGCTTACTTTCATTAGTCTGAATAATTAAAAAATACTTCTCCCTTTTGTTCTAGGGTACATGCCAATCCCAAGGAAGTTTGAAGAAGAGAGCAGTAAGTAAACTCAATGCAATAAGAGAGTGAGCAGGTAATTAACCTGGAAATTCTTTGTGGTCATATATAAAGATAGGATAGGGAAGAAAAAGAAAAAGAGTCTTAGGTAACCAGATATATAGCAAAAGAGTCAGAAACTATGGCTATAGGTGAAGTTAGTAACCAGTGTCTCACATTGGTGTCCTGGTTTTCCATCATTCTCATCTTATCAATAAGTCATGGAGTTCAGAGCTCACAAAATTTACACAAGGAAATTGTTGAAACTTAGAATCTAATTTAAAAGCCCAAAATAAGTAATTTTGGGGACTTGAATCAAGATGACAGAGTAGAAGGATGCAGAACTCATTTGCCCCCATGAACACATCAAAAATACATCTACATGTGGAAAAATTCTCACTGAAAACTGAAGACTAGCAGAAAGACTTCTGTACAGCCAAGGCTACAAGAAAGATACACATGGTACCAGGTAGGAAGGGAAGAGAATTATCAGGTCAGGACCCACACCCCTGGCAGGGGACTCAGAGGAAAAATGATATTACATGAGAGAGACCCTCCCTGGGGAGGAGCAGTTAGATGCACATATTGGGTGCCCCAGCCCAGGGGGCCAACAAAGGGAAGATGAGCCCCTTTGGCTGGTTCGAGGGCTGGTGGGACTAACAGCAGGGCTGGGGAAACCTGGATTCTGCTTGTGAGTAGTGCACAGATGCTTACTTGCTCTCGCAGAAGGGCAGAAAGGGTAATTGAAACTGTGCAGCTGGCTGACTGGTTTCCCAAACTATCCTGGCACAAGTCCCAGTCTGAGTGGAGCAAATGCTCTGGCACCATTTGCCTTACTTTGCAGCTCTGGACTGGAGAGAGGGCTTCCACAACCAAGGAAAAAGCTCAGCCATAGGGTGCTGTGGGAACTCAAACCCTAAGCGATGTCTGAGCAGGGAGGGGCAGCCATTACTGGCGATTGCGCAGGTATCACATCAGAGGCAGACCAGATCTCTGACACACCATGCTCCAACCCTTGTCAGACACCCACACAAGCCCCTCTAGCTCCAGCACTGGTCCTCTCTGGGACCAGTATATATATACCGGTATATATATACACACACACATACATACACACACACACACACACACACACATATATATATATATATATATACACATATACATATACACACACATACACACACATCTATGTGTACATATATATAATATATAATGTATAGTATAGTATATATAGTATATTACTCAGCTAGATGAAAGAATGAAATTCTGCCATTTGCAAAAACATGGATGGACCTAGAGAGTATTATGCTTAGTGAAATGTCATATAGAGAAAAACAAATACTCTGTTATTACTTAAATGTGGAATCTTAAAAATAAAACAAAGTAATGTACATATCAAAACAGAAACAGACTCACAGATATAGAGTACTAACTACTGGTCACCAGTGGAGAGAGAGGATGAGGGAGGGGCAAAATAGACATTGGGATATGGGATTAAGAAACACAAACTACTATGTATAAAATAAATAAGCAACAAGGATATATTGTACAATAGAGGGAAATATAGCCATTATTTTGTAATAACTTTAAATGGATTATGATCTATAAAAATATTGAATTATTATGTTATACATCTGAAACTAACATAACATTGTAAATCAATTATACTTCAATAAAACAAACAAACAAAACAAAAAACTAAATCATTTTTCTTTACCCAGCATCCAGAGTGGAAAACTTTGCACTGCAGTACTAAAGGCATGAATTTATATTAGTATACTACTGCTATATGGACTCGACATATAATTCTTGGATAGTGATATCTATTTATTTACCTATTCATTAAACCACTCATTTATTAACTTATTAATTTATTATTCAATCCAAATTCATTCAAAATCCAGTACACGCTAAGTATTCTGTTAGATGTTGAGGGACAGCAATAGTTTTCCCTTTAAGAGCTCTCAATTATGTAGTAAAAAATGCTGGGGAGTTACATGTAATCAGTAGTCCCTCACAAAATCCTGAAATTCACTTAAAAAAGTAATCACCTTGTCTGAGACCCACTCCCCATCTAAACTCCACCTATATCATCTACTCATCTTTAAGACATGTCGACTCCCATCTCAGCGATAACATATCCCTTGGCCATTTACCATCTATCCTCCCCAGCAAGACTCTAATTACTTATTAAGTCCTGGGGATATGAAAATAGAAAATATGTATATCTTATATTTCTGTAATAGACCACCTTTTTGAGTTGAGTAAATGCTCAACAATACATACTGAATTAAAACGTTTAAGTAAGTAACTCCCCCAAAGGCAATATATATATTTCCTAGCATATGTATAAAGACACTATGCTTACTTTAGACTATCATGAACTAGCCCAATATGTACAAAATATTTAGGTGGACTTTAAAATATGTAAAAATAAATTCAATAAATTTTCATAACAAATCTTGGATGGCATTTCAAGTATAATGGAAGTATAAGCTATTTTATGTCATTTGATTAGAATATAACAGAAGTATAAATAAATTTATAAAATACATATATAAGAGGAAGGAGGTAACATTCTATCTAAAAGGAGAGAGCATGTGACTGCATGGTCATAATCAGTGATTCAAAATGACACTGACTTACGCTAATGAGTTAAGATTCTGCCAAAGTCTATTTCTATTTATCATATCAGTGAGCAAAATATATAAAGAAATGATATAAGTGAAATTTAAGTTTAATAAACTTCAAGTATATTGATATAATTAAATTTTAAATTGTCAAGATGAATATACTTCAAAACTGATTATTCTTGCTGAATTAAAACTTGAGGTTAGTAATTCCAGCAAATTTTAAGTAATCAGAGAGTATGTAGATACTGACTAGTCACTTCAGAAAAAATCTTATCAAACATTTTGGTTTAGTAAATGGAGTCCCATGGGAATATTTTACATGATTTGCAAAAAAAAAAAAAAAAAGTTTTAAAACGTAAATCTACTTAAATATAGTCTACTGTTTAAAATCAATGCGGGAGGGACTTCCCTGGCGGTTCAGTGGGTAAGATTCTGCACTCCCAATGCAGGGGGCCCAGGTTCAATCCCTGGTCGAGGAACTAGATCCCGCGTGCATGCCACAACTAAGAAGTCTGCATGCTGCAACTAAGAAGCCCGCATGCCACAACTAAAAGATCACATGTGCCGCAACTAAGACCCGGAGCAGCTAAAATGAAATAAAATAAAACAAAATAGGGCTTCCCTGGTGGCACAGTGGTTGAGAGTCCGCCTGCCAATGCAGGGGACACTGGTTCGTGCCCCAGTCCGTGAAGATCCCACAAGCCGCGGAAAGGCTAGGCCCATGAGCCATGGCCGCTGAGCCTGCGCGTCCAGAACCTGTGCTCCACAACGGGAGAGGCCACAACAGTGAGAGGCCCACGTACCGCAAAAGTAAATACATAAATAAAACAAAATAAAACCAATGGGGGAAGTCTGTTTGTTCATCATATTCTTTTGTACACTCATTTCTTCCTAAGTTCCACAATATTGTTATTAACATTAGTATCTTTTTCTACCATCTTTGAAATTAAGGGCTTATGTTGATTCCTTTTAACTTGTCATTATTCTTGACTCTTTTCTGGTACATGCCTTGATAGTTAACCTGCTTTTCCTCTGTTAAAATTCTTCTAGAGTAATTCATGAAGTTATGTGGTATGGTCCCCAATATATCTGAATTTCGTGCCATAGATTAACCAACATATTTATAATCTCTTAAAATGAGTAAAAGTAAAGAAATGCATCATAATAAATATAAAACCACAGAATGAAACATGAGAAATTTGTAACCACTTGTAATTCTGATTAGTTTCACTACATCCTTTGGATTTATAGATTTGATTTGATCTGATACATCTTTTACGAGTATTAAAATTTCCAAACTGGAATAATAATAAGGCTGAAATTAAGTTTAAAAACAAAAAACAAAAAATTCTCATGTAATTCAATCATTTTTTAAGTCGAAAATATTATTATAATGTCTCCAAGGAATTTTTAGGAATTTGTTGAGATGGTTGGTAATAACTATTATAACTGTTTTTGAAAAATTCTAAATATAAAACTTCATAATTAGTGAGAAGTATGTAGAGAGAACTTTTTGACTGGACAGCCCTTCTTCTGAATACTCACATAACTCTCTCAGTTGAATCAATTATTTTCTTAAATGTTAGCTCCTGAGAGAGGATGTCCCTGAACTGCCCCACTAAGATCATCACCTAATAAAATATGATCTTATTTCCTTAGCCCTCTATCCTGACTCCACACCTTAATTTTGCTTTTTAATACTTGCAGAACACTCCGATTGAAATTTTATGCTGGCAAAATATTCTATATCCATTTTATCCAACAGAATAGTCAACTGTCACATGTGATGACTGAACATTTTAAATGTGACCAGTATGACACATTTCCCTCTTGCGTATCCCTCCTACCTTCTCTTCTAGGAGTTTGATGGTATAAGGTCTTGTGTTTAAGTCTTCGATTCATCTCAAGTTAATTTTTGTAAGTGGTGTGAGGGGTCCAATTTCACTGTTCTGCATATGTTTCTCGAGTTTTCCTAGAATAATTTGTTGAAGAAACTATTCTTTCCTCATTGAGTATTCTTGGATACCTTGTTAAATATTAGTTGACTGTGAATACTGGGATTTAATTCTAGGCTTACTATTCTGTTCCACTGTTCAATGGGTCTATTTTTGTGCCAGTACCACATTATTTTGGTTGCTATGGCTTTGTAGTGCACTGTGATACCACCAGCTTTGTTCTTTTTTTCTCAGGATTGCTTTGGCTATTTGTGGTATTTTGTGGTTCCACACAAATTTATGATTGTTTCTTCTATTTCTGTGAAGAATGCCTTTGGTATTTTGATGGGGATTGCATTGAATCTATAGATGGCTTTAGGAAGTATGGCCTTTCTTTTTTTTTTTTAACATCTTTATTGGAGTATAATTGCTTTACAGTGGTGTGTTAGTTTCTGCTGTATAACAAAGTGAATCAGCTATACATATACATATATCCCCATATCTCCTCCCTCTTGCGTTTCCCTCCCACCCTCCCTATCCCACCCCTCTAGGTGGTCACAAAGCACCAAGCTGATCTCCCTGTGCTATGCAGCTGCTTCCCACTATCTATTTTACATTTGGTAGTGTATATATGTCCATGCTACTCTCTCATTTCATTTGTGAAATGCTTTTTCTGTGTCTATAGAGATGATCAGGTGATTTTTATCTTTTATTTTATTGACGTATATAGATTGAGTTTGGTAGTGCTTCCTCCTCCTCCTCCATATTTTGGAAGAGTTTGAGAAGAATTGGTGTTAATTCTTCTTTAAATGTTTGGTAGAATTCTCCAGTGAAGCCTCTGGCCCTGGAGTTCTCTGTGTTGGGAGTTTTTTGATTACCAATTCAACCTCTTATTATTTGTCCGTTCAGATTTTCTATTTCTTCCTGATTCAGACTTACTAGGTTGTGCGTTCCTAGAAATGTATCCATTTCTTCTAAGTTATGTAATTTGTTCCCATATAAGTATTCATAGTAGTCTTTTATGGTTCTATGAATTTCTGTAGAATCAGTTGTAATTTCTCCTCTTTCATTTCTAGTTTTATTTGTTTAAATCTTCTGTCTTCTTTTTCTTAGTTAGTCTAGCTAAAGTTTCATCAATTTTGTTTATCTCTTTAAGAACCAGCTCTTAGTTTCATTGATCCTTTCTATTGTTTTTCCTTTTTTGTCTCTATTTCATTTACTTCTGACCTGATCTTTATTGCTTCCTTCCTTCTGCTAATGTTGGGCTTAATTTGTTCTTCTTTTTCTAGTTCCTTGAAGTGTAACGTTAGGTTATTTGAGATCTTTCTAATTTCTTAAAATACACACTTATTGCTATATACTTTCCTCTCAGAACTGCTTTTGCTGCATCCCACAATATTTGATATGTTTTATTTCCACTTTAATTTGTTTCAAAATAATTTTTTATTTCCCTTTTGATTTTTCTTTTACCCAATAATTTTTTAGAAGTATATTGTATAGTTTCCACATATGTGTAGATTTTTTCACTTTCCTCTTGTTGTAGGTTTCTAGTTTTATAATATTATGATCAGAAAAGATAGTTGGTATGATTTTAATCTTCTTAAATTTGCTACATTTGTGTTTGTGTGTGTGTGTGTGTGTGTGTGTGTGTGTGTGTGTGTGTGTGTGGCCTATCATATGATCTATCCTGAAGAATATTCTGTATGCACTTGAGAAGAATTATTCTGCTGCTGGTGGATGGAATGTTCTATATATTTCTATTGTTCATTTCGATTGCAACATTTACTTGCTGATTTACTGTCTGGACAATATATCCATTGCGGAGAATGGGGTATGGAAGCTCCCTACAATTACTGTATTGCTTTCTAATTCTCCCTTAAGATCTGTTATTATTTGCTTAATGTATTTCAATGCTCAGGTTTTAGGGGCATATATATTTACAATTATGTCTTCTTGTTATACTCTTATTGTTATATAATGCCTTCTTTGTTTATTGTTACCCTTAGTTTGAAGCCTATTTTGTCTGATATAAGTATGGCTCTGCCTGTCTTCTATTGGTTTCTATTTGATTTTCACTTTGAGCTTATTTGTCTCTTTAGAACTGGGATGAGTCCTGGCATCATATAGGCAGCAGATACTTGGGTCTTCTTTTGTTTCTTTGTTTGTTTATCTCTCCTGTCACTTTTTGCCTTTTTATCGGTGTGTTCAATCTATTTACATTTAGGATGATTATTGCTATGTACCTCCATTTTATCTTTTTCCTTCCCTTCTAATTGTTTTGCCTCTCCATTGTTTCTTTTTCTTTCTGTTTCTGTCTACATTTGTAAGTTGGTGGTTTTCCACAGTGATTTGCTCAGTCTCCCCCCTTTTTTTTTAATGCTTTGTGTCTCTGCTCTAGTTTTTTGTTTTGTGCTTACCACAAAAATTACATAAAACATTGGCTTTTCTTTTTTTTATTAATTTATTTATTTATGGCTGTGTTGGGTCTTCATTGCTGCACATGGGCTTTCTCTAGTTGTGGTAAGTGGGGGCTACTCTTCATTGTGGTACATGGGTTTCTCATTGCGGTGGCTTCTCTTGTTGCAGAGCACAGGCTCTAGGCCTGCAGGCTTCAGTAGTTGCAGGAGGTGAGCTCAGTAGTTGTGGCTCGCAGGCTCTAGAGTGCAGGCTCAGTAGTTGTAGCACACGGGCTTAGTTGCTCCACGGCATGTGGGATCTTCCCAGAACAGGGCTCAAACCCATGTCCCCTGCATTGGCAGGTGGATTCTTAACCACTGTGCCACCAGGGAAGTCCCAACATTGGCTTTTCTAATAGAGTCTGATAGCTCTCTTAGGGTTTCTACACTTTTTAAAAATCTTAGTTATCTCTCCTCTTATATCTGAATCATCTCTAGATTCTAGATTTCCAGCTCACTAATTCTCTCTTCCATCTGATCTCCTCTATTTCCAATGCATTTTAATGCATTCTTCATCTTATTTATGAAGTTTGTCAGCTCCAGAAAAAGGTGTGTACTTAGTACTTGGGGCTATGTGTATACCCTGGGCTCTGTAAATGGACTCTCAAAGTGGGGGTCCCAGAGGTCTGTGGACAATCTTCATGCCAGACTCCTGGGGCAGACAGCAGGAGACACTTTCCTTCAGTTTTCTTCGTCTAAATAGGTCCTTTTCCTTTTCCTCCTCCCAGTCACTGTGGTTTCTCCTCAGAGAGAGCAATGGGTCTATCCTGTTGCAGAATGTGTGGCCAGACCCTCTACCTCCTCTGCCAGAATGGTCACACTGTCCCAATGCTAGACCTGCCACTGCTTTCTCTGCTGCTTCTACCTCTGCCACTGCCAGTTTCACCACCACACTCCATGTTTAGTGCCCTCCTCCATGGTCCAAGCCACCATTTTCAAATGATTTTCAAATGCATGGATGGATAGATCTTTCAGGTGTCCTGGTACACTGTGTGGAGGTGTTTTGTTTTGTTTTGTTTTGTTTTTGATATGGATGTCCTATTAGTTGTAAATTAATTGAAGGGTAGAAAAAATAAACCACTCATGCTTCCAAAGAACATTTTCTTAAATCTCATAAGATTTTTTTTGCATTGCAAAAGAGTTTGGTGAAATTTCTGGAGGTGGGGAGAGATGAATGCACTTGTCAAGAGTTGAATATTCTTGCTTTGTGTTGATATTGCTTATTTGTATTATGAAATAGGCTTCGAGAGTTTTTACACACCATTAAGCATTAGTGTACATGGCTAGTTTTGCTTTTTCTTTCTCTAATTGTTATAATTTTGAAATATATCAAGTATGGCAATGTTTCTAGTAAGGCAAAACCAATGGTAAAAAGAAAATTATAAACATGTGAAGGTAAATGGTAAAGATAATCTGTAAGATATTTTTAAGTGTATTTGATATAAAATGCATTCCAAAACATGTACATTGTGAATAAGTTCTTGTAAATAGCAGCCTAGAAACCCTCTACTTCAACAAATTCAATAAAAATTATAATATACTAACAATGTTTTAGCATTTGTTTCATTATTGATATGATACTCCAAGATATTTTTCAATCTATTTAAAGACTCTTATATAATCAAGATTTTTTAAATGATGTAAATAATTTTGATTTTTTCAACAAAATGTATTTTTCTTATGTAATTTAAGATAAACTGGGTTTATCACTTGTTAAATGGAAAATAAACCATTTTTTAACCTCTTGTGCATCAGAATTGTTTTTGACTGCAGCTAAAAGAACACACAACTTACTCTGATAATTGTTTCACATTTCAAGAAGGCTAGCAGCAGGGACTACTCTGAGCATCTCTTAGCTTTTCCTTGGCCTCCATATAGTGTAGCATACTGTAGAAGCTAAAGCATTACAATCTTACAGGATGCCATCCACGAACAAAAAAAAATGGCAGAGTTCTTAATCCCTTCTCTTTTATCAGGGAAGGAAATTATGCCCATAAGACTTAAACAGATATTCTATGTGTCTCATTAACAAGAACTGTGTCATATGCCTGTCTCTAGAACAATCATTGGAAAAGGAAAATAAAGGTTAATTTTTGTTGCTTTTACCCTCCAAATTTGTATATTGCTATGGCCTGCTTATAGGAATTATAAAAGTATGCTCCTCCTACAGTAATTTTTAAAGTAATTTTGTTAGCATATTGTCAAATTGTCATACTTTCTTAATACAAAATTTTAACATTTAGATAAATCGGTAGTCATATTTGGGGATAAACTTGTTAAAAAGCTAAAAGTAAAAATAAAGGTTTTTTTTTTTTAGTTTTTTAACATTCTTCCTATAAAATTTGTTTATTGACCGTATCCAAGCAAGCACATACACACATCATTTTATGTGAATGAAGTACAATATTAATGCCTCAAACATAGTTGATACTCAGTAACTGATGGACAAATGAACTTTTGAAAAACGTGGATTTTCATATCAATTAATTTCAATATACATTACCATACATAACTGAATACAATTCAATTGTATAAATGTATCATCATTAATTCCCCTAGTAATATGACTTGACAAACAGATTACTTGTAATTTTACAAGTAATCCTATAGGTAAATTTCTAAAAATAAAATTGTTAGTCAAAATATGTTAATTTTCATCTAATACATATTTTCCACTGTCTATTGGAAAGATTGTAACACACAAGGAGTCCCAAATTCTCCACACTTTGGTAACAAATGTGCCTGTTAATCTAACAGGTGATAAAAGTAATTGTTGATTTATTTTATTATGTCTCTTTGTGTCTGTGTGTTTAAACACACACATATATTTATTTCATTATATATTTATAACAATTGGTAATTATTTAACATATATTTATTTCATTATAAAGATTGATATGGTTGAGTATATTTTTATGTGTTTTTGGCCATTCACAATACTTTCCTTTTATCAATTGATCATTTATGTGTTTTCCCACTTTTGTACTGGAATGCTTGTCTTTTTCTAATTGATTTCTGCTAGTTTAAATTAAATTTGGGCTATCGCTTACTCTCAATCAATTGAAAATGTACCTGTATATTTACTTGAAACTCATATGACCAGTTTAGTGTTAATATTCTTTTTTTAATAAATTTATTTATTTATTTTATTTATTTATTTTTGGCTGCATGTGGGCTTTCTCTAGTTGTGGTGATCAGGGGCTACTCTTCATTGCAGTGTGTGGGCTTCTCATTGTGGTGGCTTCTCTTGTTGCAGAGCATGGAATCTAGGTGTGTGGGCCTCAGTAGTTGTGGCTCGCGGGCTCTAGAGCACAGGCTCAGTAGTTGTGGCGCATGGGCTGAGTTGCTCCGTGGCATGTGGGATCTTCTCGGACCAGGGCTCAAACCCGTGTCCCTTGCACTGGCAGGTGGATTCGTAACTACTGCACCACCAGGGAAGTCCTAGTGTTAATATTCTATGAAAGCCTCACCCATTACGTTAGAAAATGTAATTAGAACATGGTTTTTCAGAAGCAAATCTGCATCATAAAAGGCACAGATTTGCAAAACACTAAATGTCAATTTATTGAATTCCTTCCAACAGTAGTTGCACCAATACTGGCTCGTGAATTAATGTATTGCTGTGTGTATTATATATGGTAACACATATTGGATTTCCATCAACTTGTTTCTAAATGTTTTCCAAATATTTAGTAATATTTGGATAAATAAATAAATAAAATTCAACAAATAAATTCCTTAAAGACAACTGTTAGTAATACAAAAATAATAGGACTCAGGAGACCCCAACACAGAGCTTTTCATATTTTAACCTATACATATTCAGGTATAGTTGCAAGATTCTGATTTATGTTGCATTTACCAGCTGGTACTTTCCCTCTTCAGTATGAAATTAAGCAATTTTCTCAACCTTGAGACTATAATAATAATTGCCTCCATCAGTCCAATTTTGTCAAAACTTCATTTGTAATTCAAATGATAAAAATAATTTGCTTTCAAAAAAAGTACTTTTCAAGGCCACTCAATATTTTGAAGAAAATTCTAAATTTTCACAGTCATCTCTCAGATTTTTTTTCTTATAACTTTAAAGCTTATTAATGATTTCTTCTTTTCATTCTTTAATTTTGGCTCACTATTTCTGTTGTTTAGAGTATCATAATCATGATTTCAATCCACATTGGGGCTTGTTGTTTTTACCTAGTAAAACAAATACTGTGATTGTCCTTCCCAAAATCATGTGCCTTGGTTAATGTGATGTTGCTATCAGTGTATACAAAGTCAGAGCTCCAAGGACCATGGACCTGAAGTTCAAGGGTATTTCCACTAGAAAGCATCTTTGTATTTTAGCTAGCATAGCCTAACAACTTAAAAAGTTTGAAGGATTTGGAATGAAAAAAGTGTTTTAGAAAATGACACCTTTGCTCAAATTTCTCCCAGACAATAATCACATAGATTCCAATAAGATCATGAGGTAGAGATTCTCTTTGAAGTAGGAATATAATAGAATATAAGATCTACAAATTGTAGCTCCCCAGCCCAACTTATGTTTTCTACATTTCTTAAATCGGTGTTTTTCAATCAAATACTGGAGTTATAGTGTGAAAGTCCATTTCTCCCACATATATTAATGAATGAAAACTATCACTATTGTTTGGTTATTTTCAGAACCACTAAGTTATTTGTCAATTAACTTGCCACTAGATCATGGGTTCTCAGACTTGACTGTTCATTAGAATCACCTGGGTTGCATTTAAAAATTCTCAAGCTTGGTTACACTCTGAGATTCTGATTTAACTGGTTTGATTGGACACCTAGAAGTCATGTTTTTAAAAGCTCCCCAAAGTGATTCTAGTGTACATCCAGGGCTGAGAACCATCACCAAAGAGCTTAATGATTATTGATGAAAGATGCAACCCATGGAAAGAAATGTGAACCTCAGGTATCCTAACCTTTAATTTCAATATTGATAAAACTTAATACTGATCTCTCTAATTAATGGCTATTTAAACCATTGCACAGCAAAATCTTCTACTGACTGTTTTTTTTTTCTTTCTCAGAGTTCACTCAATCTGATCCTCAAGAGGGGCAAAGATATTATTCCAGTTTATTTTCTGCCTGGTCAAAATAATTCTTAACTTCTATTATGTGGATAGTAGGCCACTGTTATTGAAATTTGAGAATACTAGTATAACCTCTACAATTACAAGTTACTGAATAGGGTCCCTAACTTAATATTTTATCCTCTGATCTGTCAGTTCTATAGTTATACTGATCTAGTTTTCTGTACTGACTTTTTTTTTTTTTTAAGACAGAATAAGTTTGGGGAGATTTTAGGGCATTTCTTCTTAAAGTAATGGCTGTACCATTACACAGTTTTAAACAAGAAGAACTCAAATTTGTTGTAAATTTATTATATTCCATTCAGATAATGGAGAATGTGATATGGATAATTATAATAATAGACACGCCTGACATGTTTCAGCCTTGTTCTGTTTTTTATATCATCTCTCATCCCTGAAACAATCCTGCAAGGAAGGTTTTATACTGTCTGCTTCATAGGTGAAGTAACAAAAATTTGTCTAGGATAGGTTCATAGAGTGAGAAAGTACCAGATTCATATAGTTTTTAGAAAGCAGTAGGGACAGACTTCTATTCATCCAAAACCTGTAATTCATTCATTATACCATGATCAATCAATATTCCTGGAAAATAAAAGGGGTCTGCTGTGTTATTAAAAGTGGTTAGTAGCATCAACTTGTACAATATAGAAAAATAATAATAATATCTCTTCTGGTAAAAAAATATACAAAGAAAATATAGGTAATCAATGCAAATTTCTAACACCAGGTAATTCTCATACTTATTGAAACCTTAAAAATTTCTTAGAAGCTCTCACTACCTTTTTCTTCCCATTTTCCCAGTCTCCAAAGTCCCCACACACAAAGCCCAGTGATGGAAGCAGCTGGTTTAAAAATCCAAATTCCCTCCCCTGGGGAGAGAAGGGTAAAGAAAATAAGGTCAAATCTCCTCCTGATAATAATTACTAACAGAAAGATAAAAGGAAATCCTTACCTATGGAATATTTTTAGCATGATATACCTGGTGTCAAGGTTGTTTATAGTAAACAAACTTGGAATTTATGCATATATGAGGCATGGAGCTCTGGAAAATGTTCATAATGTATATAATCATTGGAGTGTAAAATTGATCTTTTATGACCTAAATAGCTTTCATTGGCTAAGTGATGCCCTGTATGATACACCTAGATACTCATACATAAAATATGGACCAGAGTACTACTTAAATAAAGGAAGAAAGCACCCATAAAGATGTATTGATATTACTTCTCCAAGTTTTACCTGTGTCTTTCAGTTTTATGTCCTATTTTTGGTGTCATTTGAATTAGTCAGTTATAATATTGTATAAGATCAGATTATGAGACTGATTTGACAAGCACCCATAAAATGAAATAATAAAGAATAAATTTAACAATATATGCACATCGTCTTTATGAAGAAAACTATACAACTATGAAGAAATAAGTCAAAGAAGATACAA
This sequence comes from Lipotes vexillifer, assembly GCF_000442215.2. Taxonomy (NCBI): domain Eukaryota; kingdom Metazoa; phylum Chordata; class Mammalia; order Artiodactyla; family Lipotidae; genus Lipotes; species Lipotes vexillifer. The sequence continues at coordinate 1,243,437 of NW_006796614.1, read as the reverse complement.
GTAAATAATGTTCCACATTCAATATTAAGAAGACAATATTGGTAAGATGTCAATTCTTTCTCACATGATCTACAGATTCAATATAATTCCAATAAACTCTCAGCAACTAATTTTGACAACATCAACAAACTGATTCTAATGATTATGTGCAAAAGCAAAAGACTCATAGCCAACATGTCACTGAAACAGAAGAACAAATTCAGAGGACCAACACAACAAAATTTCAAGACTTACTGTAAAGGGTACAGTAATCAAGTCACCATGATATTAATAAGAGACAAATAGATCAATGAAACAGAACAGAGAACATAGAAATAAGATCTACACAATATAGTCACCTGATATTTTGAAAAAGGGGCAAAAGCAATTCAATGGAGAAAGTATAGATTTTGGAACAAATGGTACTGAAACAACTAACTGGACATCAAAACGCAAAAGCAACGAAAAAATAATGAATCTAGACACAGGTCTTACACCTTTCACAATAATTAACTCAAAGTGGATCAAAGACATAAATGTAAAACACAAACCTATAAAATTTATGAAAGATAATATAGAAGAAAATCTAGGTGACAATGGGCTTGACAATGAGTTTTTAAATACAGCAACAAAAGCATGATCCATGAAAGGAAAAAAATTAGTAAGTTGCACTTCATTAATAGTAAAAACTTCTGTTAAGCAAAAGACACTATTAAGAGAATTTTTTTTTTTTTACGCCACACTGTGCAGCATGCGGGATCTTGGTTCCCAACCAGGGATCAAACCCGTGCCCCCTGCATTTGGAGCCTGAAGTCTTAATCACTGGACCACCAGGGAAGTCTCTATTAAGAGGATTTTTTAAAAACACAGAATGAAAGAAAATATTTGCAAATCACATATCTGATAAAGGACTTGTATCAAAGATATGCAGAGAACTTACATACGAAAAGATGCTAAAAAACAGATACCAGGGCTTCCCTGGTGGCGCAGTGGTTGAGAGTCCGCCTGCCGATGCAGGGGACACAGGCTTGTGCCCCGGTCCGGGAAGATCCCACATGCCGCGGAGCGGCTAGGCCCATGAGCCATGGCCGCTGAGCCGGCGCGTCTGGAGCCTTTGCTCCACAACGGGAGAGGCCACAACAGCGAGAGGCCCGCGTACCGCAAAAAAAAAAAAAAAAAAAAGGTAGGTGTATATTTAACATTATAAGAAACTGACAAATAGCTTTGCACAATGATTTGACGATTAGACACTTGTATGTCTAATTTTGTATGAAAGTTCCATGTGTCTTCTCACCCTCTCCAACATTTGGTATTGGTAGTGACTTTATTTTAGCTGTACTACTGGGTGTATCATGATATATCATTATGGCTTTAATTTACATTTTTTTCTGATGAAAACAATGTTGAGCATGTTTCCATGTTTCCAAGTGCTAGTATAACCTCTTTTGGGAAATATTACAATCATAATCAAGACTTGGTAGCACTAGTATAAAGCTAAACAAACAAAGCAATAACACTGATATAAAGTCCAGAAATAGACCCAAACATATATGGACACATAATTTTCAACTGTTACAAATGAAATATATATGTATATATATTTCCCCTATATAAATGGTATAATATAATCTATATTTTTCTTCCACATGATTTCATAACTAGGGAGGATATTTTTCAAATAAATATATCATTTTTAATGACTATATATTATTTGATTATATGAATGTAACAATTACTATTTTATTCTCTTATTCACATACATTTAGATTTCTTTCTGATTTTGTATCATAAAATTGATCTAATGACTATTTTTGTAAAAATAGATTTATCAAATTATACCATAATTTTTTAAATTATGGTAGAAACATTAAACAAGATTTAGTCTCTTAACAAAACTTTAATTGTACAATACAGTATTGTTAGCTATAAGCACAATGTTATACTTCAGATATCTAGAAATTACCTTGTATAACTGAAAATTTATACCTGTTTAATAGCAAACCCCCATTTTCCCCTCCCCCAACCTCCTGGAAAAAACCATTCGACTCTCTGCTTGTATGACTTTGACTATTTTAGATACCTTGTAGAAGTGGAATCATGCAGCATTTGTCTGACTGTGATGGGCTTATTTCACTTAGCATTCCATTACTCCATTGTATGTATATACCACATTTTCTTTATCCATTCCTCTATTGATGAACATTTACATTGTTTCCACAACTTGCCTATTGTGAATAATGCTGCAATGACTGTAGAGGCAAATACCTCTTCAAGATCCAGATTTCAGTGTCTTACAGCTTTCTGCATACAGATTGTCTCCTTAGGTAGGTTTATTCCTAGGTATTTCATTCTTTTTGTTGCAATGGTAAATGGGAGTGTCTCCTTAATTTCTCTTTCAGATTTTTCATAATTAGTGTATAGGAATGCAAGAGATTTCTGGGCATTAATTTTGTATCCTGCTACTTTCCCAAATTCATTGATTCGCTCTAGTAATTTTCTGGTAGCATCTTTAGGATTCCCTAGGTATAGTATCATGTCATCTGCAAACAGTGACAGTTTTTCTTCTTCTTTTCAGATTTGGATTCCTTTTATATCTTTTTCTTCTCTGATTGCTGTGGCTAAAACTTCCAAAAATGACTACTTGCTAAAATATGCCACTATCTCCTCCTCAGAGCAGCGCCAGAGCTACAAAAATGACTTCAATGCTGAGTATAGCGAGTACCGAGACCTGCACGCCTGCATCGAGCAGATCACGCAGCGCTTCACGCAGCTCAAAGCCCAGCTCTGGCAGCTCTCCCAGGGCTCCGAGGAGTACGAGACTACTCGTGGGCAGATTTTACAGGAATATCGAAAAATCAAGAAGACCAACACCAACTACAGCCAGGAGAAGCACCGCGGCGAGTACCTGCACAGCAAGCTGGCCAACATCAAGAGGCTCATCGCTGAGTATGACCAGCGGCAGCTGCAGGCCTGGCCTTAGCCCAAGGCCACAGGGCAGGAGGCCCCACCCAGCAAGCCAGGCCAGCTCATCTCACCCGGCTGACCATTCTGGATGGTGGGGGAGCTTTGAATAACAATGGTGAGAGTGGCAACATTGTCTTGTTCCTGATCTTAGTGGAAATGGTTTCAGTTTTTCACAACTGAGAATTATGTTGGCTGTGGGTTTGTCATATATGGTCTAAACTATGTTGAGGTAACTTCCCTCTGTGCCCATTTTCTAGAGGGTTTTTATTATAAATGGGTGTTGAATTTGTCGAAAGGTTTTTCTGCATGTATTGACATGATCATATGGTTTTGCTTCTTCAATTTGTTAATATGGTTTATGACACTGATTGATATGCATATATTGAAGAATCCTTGCATTCCTGGGATAAACCCCACTTGGTGTATGATCCTTTTACTGTGCTGTTGGATTCTGTTTGCTAGTATTTTGTTGAGGATTTTTGCATCTATGTTCATCAGTGATATTGGCCTGTAGTTTTTCTTTTTTGTGACATCTTTGCCTTGTTTTGGTATCAGGGTGATGGTGGCCTCGTAGAATGAGTTTGGGAGTGTTCCTCCCTCTGCTATATTTTGTAAGAGTTTGAGAAGGATAGGTGTTATCTCTTCTCTAAATGTTTGATAGAATTCACGTGTGAAGCCATCTGGTTCTGGGCTTTTGTTTGTTGCAAGATTTTTAATCACAGTCTCAATTTCAGTGCTTGTGATTGGTCTGTTTCTATTTTCTATTTCTTCCTGGTTCAGTCTCAGAAGTTTGTGCTCTTCTCAGAATTTGTCCATTTCTTCCAGGTTGTCCATTTTATTGGCATACAGTTGCTTGTAGTAATCTCTCATGATCCTTTGCATTTCTGCAGTGTCAATTGTTATGTCTCCCTTTTCATTTCTAATTCTGTTGATTTGAGTCTTCTCCCTTTTTTTCTTGTTGAGTCTGGCTAATGGTTTATCAATTTAGTTTATCTTCTCAAAGAACCAGCTTTTAGTTTTATTATTCTTTGCTATCATTTCCTTCATTTCTTTTTCATTTATTTACCTGATTTTTATGATTTCTTGCCTTCTGCTAACTTTGGGGTTTTTTTGTTCTTTCTCTAATTGCTTTAGGGATAAGGTTAGGCTGTTTATTTGAGATGTTTCTTGTTTCTTGAGGTAGGATTGTATTGCTATAAACTTCCCTCTTAGAACTGCTATTGCTAACATCCTGTAGGTTTTGGGTCATCGTATTTTCATTGTCATTTGTTTCTAGGTATTTTTTGATTTCCTCTTTGATTTTTTCAGTGAATTTGGTTATTAATTAGTGTATTGTTTAGCCTCCATGTGTTTGTATTTTTTACAGATTTTTTCCTGTAATTGATATCTAGTCTCACAGCATTGTGGTTGGAAAAGATATTTGATATCATTTCAATTTTCTTAAATTTACCAAGGCTTGATTTGTGACCCAAGATATAATTTATCCTAGAGAATGTTCCATGAGCACTTGAGAAGAAAGTGTATTCTGTTGTTTTTGGATGGAATGTCCTATAAATATCAGTTAAGTCCATCTTGTTTAATGTATCATTTAAAACTTGTGTTTCCTTATTTATTTTCATTTTGGATGATCTGTCCATTGGTGAAAGTGGAATATTAAAGTCCCATATGATGATTGTGTTACATTTATGGTTGTTAGCATTTGCCTTATGTATTGAGGTGCTCTTATGTTCAGTGCATAAATATTTACAATTGTTGTATCTTCTTCTTGGATTGATCCCTTGATCATTATGTAGTGTCCTTCTTTGACTCCTGTAATAACTTTATTTTAAAGTCTATTTTGTCTTATATGAGAATTGCTACTCCACCTTTCTTTTGATTTCCATTTGCATGGAATATCTTTTCCCATCCCTTCAATTTTCGTCTGTATTTGTCCCTAGGTCTGAAGTGGGTCTCTTATAGACAGCATATATACATGTCTTGTTTTTGTATCCATTCAGCCAGCCTATGTCTTTTGGTTGGAGCATTTAGTTCATTTACATCTAAGGTAATTATAGAAATGTATGTTCCTATTACCATTTTCTTAATTTTGGGGGTTTGTTATTGTAGGTCTTTTCCTTCCCTTGTGTTTTCTGCCTAGAGAAGTTCCTTTTGCATTTGTTGTAAAGCTGGCTTAAGAATGAAATTAGAACACTCCCTAACACCATACTCAAAATAACTCAAAATGGATTAAAAACCTAAAAGTAAGGCCACACACTATAACACTCTTAGAGGCAAACATAGGCAGAACACTCTATGACATAAATCACAGCAAGATCCTTTTTGACCCATCTCCTAGAGAAATGGAAATAAAAACAAAAATAAACAAATGGGACCTAATGAAACTTCAAAGCTTTTGCACAGCAAAGGAAACCATAAACAAGATGAAAAGACAGCTCTAATAATGGGAGAAAATATTTGCAAATGAAGCAACTGAAAAAGGATTAAACTCCAAAATTTACAACAGCTCATGCAGCTCAGTATCAAAAAAAAACAAACAACCCAATCCAAAAATGGGCAGAAGACCTAAATAGACATTTCTCCAAAGAAGATATACAGATTGCCAACAAACACATGAAAGGATGCTCAACATCACTAATCATTAAAGAAGTGAAAATCAAAACTGCAATGAGGTATCACCTCACACCAGTCAGAATGCCCATCATCAGAAAGTCTACAAACAATAAATGCTGGAGAGGGTGTGAAGAAAAGTCAACCCTTTTGCACTGGTGGTGGGAATGTAAATTGATACAGACACTATGGAGGACAGTATGGAGGTTCCTTAAAATACTAAAACTAGAACTACCATATGACCCAGCAATCCCGCTCCTGGGCATATACCCTGAGAAAACCATAATTCAAAAAGTGTCATGTACCACAATGTTCATTGCAGCTCTGTTTACAATAGCCAGGACATGGAAGCCACCTAAGTGTCCATCAACAGATGAATGGATAAGGAAGATGTGGCACATATATATACAATGGAATGTTACTCCGCCATAAAAAGAAACGAAATTGAGTTATTTGTAGTGAGGTGGATGGACCTAGACTCTGTCATACAGAGTGAAGTAAAGAGAAAAACAAATACAGTATGCTAACACATATATATGGAATCTAAAAAAAAAAAAGGCTCTGAAAAACCTAGGGGCAAGACAGGAATAAAGACACAGATGTAGAGAACGGAACAGGGAGGGGGAAGGGTAAGCTGGGACAAAGTGAGAGAGTGACATGGACATATATACACTACCAAATGTAAAACAGATAGCTAGTGGAAAGCAGCCACATAGCACAGGGAGATCAGCTCAGTGCTTTGTGTCCACCTACAGAGGTGGAATAGGGAGGGTAGGAAGGAGATGCAAGAGGGAGGTGATATGTTGATATATGTATACGTATAGCTGATTCACTTTGTTATAAAGCAGAAACTAACACAGCATTGTAAAGCAATTATACTCCAATAAAGATGTTTAAAAAAATAAAAAAACAAACAAAATAAATCAAAGGTTTGAAAGAAAGAAAAAAGAAAGATCCATATTTCAGTTTTTTGCATAAATACACACAGAAGGGGGATTACTGGATCATATTGTATTTTTAATATTTTGAGGAATGTACATACTCTTTTCTAACAGGAATGTACAATTTTACACTCCCACCAACCATGTACAAGGTTTCTAGTTTCTCACATATTCACCAACATATTCAAATATTCATTGTTATCTTTTCTTCTTTGGTTAATAACCATTCTAATAAGTATGAGGTGATATATCATTGTGGTCTAATTTGCATTTCACTGACCATAAAAGAAAAATTTATTAACTTGTCTTCACCATATTTTAAAATTGCTGCTTTTCAAAAGACATTGATAAGAAAATAAATAGGCAAGCCTCAGACTGGGAATAATATTTCCAGCACGTGTCTGATAAAGGACTCATATCTAAGTTACATAAAAAACTCCAAAATATTGATTTATATATGCAGTTCTAATAATCATAGGAACCCTTAAGCACTATATAAAATGAGATATTAACAGAGTTCACATGAAACATTGAATCCCATGCATTTTATCATCTCTCAGAGGTCTTTGAGGTCTTTTTGTAATACCTCTATGGTTGAAAACAAATGCTTAGATGTTGACATTTAAAGCAGCATTTTAAATAAGAGAACAACATTTTTACTTGATTTGTTTCTTTTTTTCTCCCTTAGGAAGTCTTTCTGGGGAATCTCACTGTTAAAAGGAAAGTTCTGCCTACGTCTAAGGATGCTCTCCAGCTGCCACAACGATTTAAGTTGTCCAAAGTTTACCAAAAGCAACGGTTTACCCTTGTTGCTGGCTGGCAGGTGGGCTAAGATAAAGAGGTTTAGTGATTTGTTCAACGCTCCATTTGAATTATTATAGATGTAGGACTATTCCAGTTTTCTGAACAAGTTTAACAAACCTCTACTTGTTCCCCTGAACGGCAAGATGTTAAAAACATAAATACTTCAGGATCTCAAATCTCAATGAATATATATTCTCTCAACTCCCAATAAGTTGTTTTATCTGCCTGATAAGAGGGCAATCTAGTGAAAAGGAAACATACACACATACACACACACACACACACACACACACACACACACACACACACTCACACACACACCAAGGGGAGGTAACTCTAAATACAGTGGGAGAATAACATCATTTCTGATGAAAACATAACTGCAACAGTGTTCTGCAATGTACATCATGCTTTATCTTACACAGAGTGGTTGATCCAATAAGGATTCTACAATGTTCTCCCTCTGAACACACAGATTTCTAGCATGGAGGAGCCAGTTTATCTACCATCTCTTTTTGGAACCCTGGTTCTTAATCACTTTTGCATCACTCCTACAATGCCTTGCTCATTAAATATTACCTGAATTAATTTCATTGTCTTAATTTACCATTCTTCTCACAAGTAGTACATTGCAATTAAAAATTTCTGCTGCTTTGTCTTTTAGTTCCAATAATACAATTATATCCAAACTTGAATTAATTAGATTTCTGTGGGTTGATCTGGTAGCTTAACACTATAGCATTGCTTTGCTAAAAAAGTATATTCCTAAAATATGAAAACTCATTTATAAACAACTTTGAAGCATAAATAATTCATAAGTTGGAAGCTTATGAAAAAATAAAATACAATGCTTATGGTTATTCTAAGTCAACTGATATCACCAGCATTTTGTACAACTCTGTTAACTGTGGTATGAATGTTTGTGTGTGTGTGTGTATTTGGTCCATCCTTCTATCCTCCCACATGCCTAAATAATAATGATAATATAACCATATAGACTTAGTCTATGGATGTGCTCCTTAACATTTAAAAAACCTGTTACGCTTGTATACAGAAAAATATATAAAGATGGTATGCAGTCTCTGGGTTCTCTATTATTAATTGATGCATCACTTAATTCACTATTCCTTTTAGGGCATTTTAGTTACTCATTAAGTAATACATTTTGGGAAAATTCTAAGTATCTGAATATTCTATTTAAAAAAAGAAGCATCACACTGAATTAATAGAAAGCAATGATTTGATTAGAAATGTTAATTTCTATACTTTCCAAATTATGTAAATAATAAACTAAGCATGTGGCATTCTGTAGTGAACAGAAGAGGAAATTAATTTCCACTTTTAAATTAGCCTTTTTATTTATATCATTAAGATGCAAATATGAACAAAGAGGGAACACAGAGGGAACATAGAGGGGGAACAAAGTGTATTCACTGAGGGAACAAAGAGGGGGGATTAGAAATTTCAATTCTCTTCACATAGCTCCTGACTCTGCTAGTACTTTCAAATAGTCAGAGCATCATGGAGCTTAAATGGGCTTTAGAGATCATCTTGTCTAGCACCCTCATTTTGTAAATTTTAGAATCTCAGAGGGGTGCCAATTCTCTAAACAAATATATTCTAGCAAAGGAGATATCTTGATTATTTGTTTATATGATGGTTGTTTAAAATTCTAATTAGTGTATTAAAGTAATTATTAAAGAGAAGTCTGTAAAATATTTATTCCTCTCACAGTTTGGAAGAATCACAATAGAGCATTTCTCCCTCATGTGAATTGCATTTAAGAAAAAATAATACAAATGGTATGGGTTTTCCCATGATCAGTTATAAAACCCATTAATTCATGCTGAAATTTAAGTGGTTCATTTGAAAAATGAAAATCAGTTACCCGAATAGAGTATATCAAAAATAACATTAAATGTTTTACAGTTTAAATTCTGTTAACTTGCAAACTCAGTAATTTCTGTCAAGTCTTATATGAGAAGAGTTAATTATAGAAGCTAATAGGACAAATTTATTTCTCTTAAATGCAAAAGATGAATTTATAAAAATTTTAGAATCCTATAGCTCTTGGAGGGTATATTCAAGAACATCTCCATTCAGTAAAGAAAACCCAAATCCATCACTGAAACATGCAAATTATATATATTTTAAGAACTCAGTTGAAGGGGGATTGTATAACTTCCCTCTGTAATTCATTCCAAGGTTTGAAAATCCTATTGTCAGGATTTTCTTCTTATCTAACCTACGTCACTCACGCTTCAGTTAAGTCCATTACTTCTTGTTTTTTTTCCTCAGTATAAATTGAGAACTGTTGAGATAGAGCTGATTTATAGATTGAAACAGGTTGAATTGTTTCCTGGATTACTATCTCTTAGAACATTCTAAAAACAGAGCAATTTGGGTAATTTAAATAGAGTTAAATATACTGAATTACCAAAAACAAATAAATTTCACTGAAATAATTTGTAAAATTCTTGAAAAGTAGTAGAACTGGTGGTAAATTTACTTTTAGGTGGTTTCATATGGCCAATGTCTTAGGTAAACAGAGGTAAATGCTCTCATTACATTAAGGACAACAGAAACAGAAAAATGTGTTGGCATATATTCAGAAATTTCAGAATATGTAGAACTCTACTATATAGAGAGTTCTATATATTTTGAATTTTTTATTTTTAAAATGATATAATGTACAACATGGGGAATATAGCCAATATTTTATAATAACTATAAATGGAGTACAACCTTTAAAAACTGTGATTCATTGTACTGTACACTGGCAATGTATACAATATTGTAAATCAGCTATACTTCAATAAAAAATGTATTTCAAATTTCTTTGATTTATCTGAGATTATTCTTAAATGAATATTACAGTTCCTGTTTAAGTTGATGAAACTTCATCACCAAGTGATTACAACTTAGAGAAGATGGCAGAAGCACAGCATGAAATGGAAACATGCGTGCTGAATTCTTGGGTGTTTTTCAAACCAAGTTCACATACCTCACATTATTAGCACTCTATGGTTTGATCAGTAGTTCTATGCCTATGACTTTCAATACTTTCAAGATTAGAGAAACTATGAGAAATCCTTGTCTTTGGAAGAAATCCCATAGATGGACCCAGAGATCTGTCTTTGAGAGAAATGATACTTTATACTCTGCATAAATCTAGAGATTCCTGTAGTACCTGCAGTTGACCTGAATCTATGTACAACCACAGAAAAAAATTAACCAGGTCACACCAAACTTGGAACATTTTATCCATAAAAAAGAAAGCAGAACTTCAACAGAAAGGAAATATAATTTAAGAGATTACAATTCAGACAACCTTGGGTTAATCAGGGTGCCGACATTCCACATCCATTGTACTTGACACGACTGCAGGTTCGGTGCTGAAAAAAAAAAAACCAACTTTTTTTTGGCTTCTACCACAGCCCTACTTGAAACTGTAAGACTTAGAGATTTTTCTCTGTAAATGTTTTCTTACTTTCACACTTTTCCAGCTACCACATCAGTATATTTTATGTAATCAAAACAGTATATTTTCAACTTCTCTTTTAGACAATTTTGTTGAACTTTAAAATAAACCATGTGGAGAGAGAGAGGGAGAAAACAAAATTTGCACAGAAATATCAAATACCCAGACAAGAAAATTCCACAAGATAGAAATGTTCCAAATCCTGTAAAGGGGAAAAAGAAATAACTAAAAATGCTTAAACTCAGAAATATATATTTTTAAACATCTTTATTGGAGTATAATTGCTTTACAATTGTGTGTTAGTTTCTGTTGTATAACAAAGTGAATCAGCCATACATATATATATATCTCTATACATCTTCTCTCTTGCAACTCCCTCCCACCCTCCCTATCCCACCCCTCTAGGTGGTCACAAAGCACCAAGCTGATCTCCCTGTGCTATGCAGTTGTTTCCCACTAGCTGTCTATTTTACATTTGGTAGTGTATATATGTCCATGCCACTCTCTCACTTCATCGCAGCTTCCCCTTCCCCTTCCCCATGTCCTCAAGCCCATTCTCTACGTCTGAGTCTTTATTCCTGTCCTACCCCTAGGTTCTTCAGAACTTTTTTTTTTTTTTAAGATTCCATATATATGTGTTAGCATACGGTATTTGTTTTACTCTTTCTGACTTTCTTCACTCTGTATGACAGACTCTAGATCCATCCACCTCATTACACATGACTCAATTTTGTTTCTTTTTATGGCTGAGTGATATTCCATTGTATATATGTGCCACACCTTCCTTATCCATTTATTTGTCGATGGACACTTAGGTTGCTTCCATGTCCTGCCTATTGTAAACAGAGCTGCAATGAACATGTGGTACATGACTCTTTTCAAATTATGGTTTTCTCGGGGTATATGCCCAGTAATGGGATTGCTGGGTCATACGGTAGTTATAGTTTTAATTTTTTAAGGAACCTCCATACCGTTCTCCATAGTGGCTGTATCAATTTACATTCCCACCAAGAGTGCAAGAGGTTCCCTTTTCTCCACACCCTCTCCAGCATTTATTGTTTGTAGAATTTTTGATGATGGGCATTCTGACTGGTGTGAGATGATACCTCATTGTAGTTTGGATTTGCATTTTTCTAATGATTAGTAATGTTGAGCATCCTTTCAAGTGTTTGTTGGCAATCTGTATATCTTCTTTGGAGAAATGTCTATTTAGGTCTTCTGCCCATTTTTGGATTGGCTTGTTTGTTTTTTGATATTGAGCTGCATAAGCTGCTTGTAAATTTTGGAGTTTAATCCTTTGTCAGTTGCTTCATTTGCGAATATTTTCTCCCATTCTGAGGGCTGTATTTTTGTCTTGTTTATGGTTTCCTTTGCTGTGCAAAAGCTTTTAAGTTTCATTAGGTCCCATTTGTTTATTTTTGTTTTTATTTCCATTTCTCTAGGAGGTGGGTCAAAAAGGATCTTGCTGTGATTTATGTCATAGAGTGTTCTGCCTATGTTTTCCTCTAAGAGTTTTATAGTTTCTGGTCTTACATTTAGGTCTTTAATCCATTTTGAGTTTATTTTTGTGTATGGTGTTAGGGAGTGTTCTAAATTCATTCTTTTACATGTAGCTGTCCAGTTTTCCCAGCACCACTTACTGAAGAGGTTGTCTTTTCTCCATTGTATATTATTGGCTCCTTTATCAAAAATAAGGTGAGTATATGTGCATGGGCTTATCTCTGGGTTTTCTCTCCTGTCCCATTGATCTATATTTCTGTGTTTGTGCCAGTACCATACTGTCTTAATTACTGTAGCTTTGTAGTATAGTCTGAAGTCTGGGAGCCTGATTCGTCCAGCTCTGTTAAACTTAGAAATGTTTTTAAAACCTACACAAACTCCAAAATCTGAAACTAAGATTTTTTTCTAAAATATGGATTATACCTGAGGTACTAGTTAGTTAAAGGTCCAGGTTTCTGAGCATAAGCCTTGACTTACTAAATCAAAATCTCCAAAGGTGAGTCTCGGATATTTGCATTTTTAACATTTCCTATGTGATTACCCAAGCCACTAAAATTTGTAAGTACCCCTGTGGAGTTTCACAGATATGAAAACAAACAAACAAAACAAAACCTCTTCCAACAAGAAAAGCTGTCGTGATGTTAAGGTCTAATTCTATTTAGACTGATTAGCTTGGTTGAAACAGAGGATCCCTTCATCTGGCCAGAAAGCCACCTCATTAATGCCATAGGAGCAAGATAAAGCAAGTAATAGTCAATAAAAACAGTCACCCCAATGCAGATGTTTCCTTGAGGACAGAAACACTGTGGTTCACAGTTGTGTCCTCAGCACAGAGTAGGCACAAAAATATTTGTCAAATGAATGGGTGAACATAATCAGAAAGTTTGCCCTCACAGTCAAAGGGCGATCTAATGTCTTATTCAATGCACAGCAGTCTTGTTCAGAATGTATGACCAACTGCAATACCTTGAATAACCCAGCTCTTAAGTATGCTGAAGGCAATGATGTGTAGGGGAGACTAATGGAAAATTACCAGCCAAGAGTAAAAGCAAGCTGTGTTCTTGACCTTCTCCGTGCTTTTCCTTTTTACTATGCAATTAGCACTATTATTGTTTTCATCACTGCTGCTTGTGGTATTCTTTGTGAGCAATTTATTGACATACTATTCTTCTTTCTGTATCTTTCTATTGTATTTCTTCCCTTTAAACTTTCAGTAAATTTTTTCAGGTGAAACATTATTTTATTGCAAAAATGGTAAGGAGATACTTAAAAATGCTGAGAAAGTTTAAATTTTACCTGATATCTTAATGCATTGATTTCAAAGCATTAAATTTTTGGCATAAATTGAGTGCTAGTAAAGGGAAAAATCAGTACCTAGAGAACAAGTGAAACACTCTAGCAAAGGCTGGTAATATTTGGTGGACTAAAGCAAACAGTGTTGTGAATAAGAATTTCATAGTCTGAAGAATCTATACATATTGAATGATAAAATTTGCATAAAAATATGTTTATGAAATAAAAATGTCACAATCCAACAGTCAGACACAATTAGGGTAAGTCATTTCACCTATTTTTTACAATTCTGACCTTCTGAAAACTTGGTAAAATAAAGTTCATGATTACTTAGATACAATATTTTTATTTAAAAAATGAGAAGTCAAAACCTAATGGGTAGTTTTAAAGTGGGATAAATTTTGTAATACCAGAAATGGTACAAAGATTACCTATTGTCATTTCCAATTTAAATTTACATATAGCATGCATTTAAAATATTACATATTATTTATAAGTAAGACACCATGGAAATCTAGTGTCATAAATACCATTGCAAATGCAATACCTACTGTTATATAAATAAAATGTTGAAATAAAAACAAACAAAAATAGCCATTGACCAGATGGAAATATAAATGGAAGAAGAGTATTGTAGACAATTTCAAAAGCCCTGAGTTTTTCCAGTGAATTGTTATCAACCCAAAATAGCTGGAGTATAGGGGAGAAGAATTGTGGAAAGCGAACATATAAAATAACTGCTTTGTTGATGACATGTGAAAGCTTGAACCCTTTTTACTATCCACTTTGTTTCAAACCTGAATTCTCCATTATCTCACCAGCATGAACTTTTCCAAGTCCGGGCATACCTGCCAGCAAACTGTCCTACTCATTCCTTTCGCGTGTGAAAGAAAATAATGTAACACTTTTGCATTAATAACCCCTTTCTCATGAATATCTCTGCTGAGAAAGTACAAACCAAGATTATTTCTAATGCCTAGGGGTAAAACAACATCGACGATGATACTTAACTCCAGTTAGTTATCAGGCCTAAGAAGAACTGGTTCTGTTTCCTAGGTTTGATGGTCCCCTTCAACTTCTGGTTATGGTAGCAGTTAAACATCATGATCCATGCGTACTTTTGCTTGTGTGTGAGAATTCAAAAATATATTACATTTATGTGGAATAAGGCAAATATTTGCAAAGTTGGTAAAAAATAAACAGATTTTAGGAGTTTTAAAATGTACTAATATTTATACTTGAATATTCCATTTTCATAGAATTTGATATATCTGAATTCATAATATGTTTGAAATATCCTTTTCTAAGTCTCCATCTGATACCTACATTCATAACAATGAGTGAAACATTCCTTTTGCTGAAAGAGTTTAAATGGAAAATGTACAGGCATAAGATAAAATATATAGCTAATAATACAATGTATAGAGTGCTCAAGTATATATTATTTTATATAATCTTCATATCATTTATGTGAGATTTCATTGTCACCATATGCATTTACTTAGCAAGAAATCGAAATCTTCAGATTATTCTTTAAATTATACTGCTAGTAAATTTCAAAACTCAGCCTTGAAATAAATCTTATTACTAATTCATGTGTCTTTCCCAATAGTTGTGCTCCAGGTGACAGCACACATGGATGATGAAGCCAATGTCAAGGGTGACATCACACCAAAAGGTCATTAGGTTTATTTTCTGATCCAATAATGTATCATTTAATATTAATTAAAAGTCCTCCCTCTTGTAAATACTTATCACAGATATCTAAGAGGCATTAGAAAAGAAATTCTGGATAGTTCAGGGGAAATCATAACCAGTATTGGATAAAACAAATCAACCTTCATATAATTCTGATGATTCATCAAAATAATTCCAAATGCACACCTGACTGTATACCTATCTAAAAGTCTATCTCTAATTATAGATAAGTATAGAAATATGAAATATCGATGTGTGTGTAGAAACATAACTATTTTTACTTTTATAACATTTGAGCTATAGTATGCTTTCATTAGTAGAAATACATTTTTTAATTTATTTTTGTAATACTTCAACAATATCAAAATGTTTCACTATATTTTTTTGCTTTCTCCCCGCTTTGGTTTCACTTTGAATTTTTATTCTGATGTAACCTCCCTCCATCAAAGATGAAAACTCTCTCCTCATACTTTAACTGATTAGTTGTCTATGGTTCTCCAAATCCCATCAATCAGTAAAATGGCTTATTATCAACATAGTTTTTTCTCTAAACCAGTATGGGTTGAGATATAAAAAGAGATATTTGGGTTTTCTACAACTTCTGTCTAAAACATTGCCAGTGATCCATGACATAGCACAGTGATTATCATGTAGTAGATATTCAATAAATGTTTGTAGAATCATGGGAGAATGTGGGAGGATTCAGTTCATGGAGGATAAGTGATATTAAGTAGAGTAATGGCTCTATAAATTTATAGGTAGTTGAATTCTCCCAGCATATGTGATTCACAACCCCAGGTGAATTATCCATTGCTCAAAGAAAACAAAACAACAAAAAAGTACCTAATCTTTGGTATCATTTTTCTTCCTCCATTTATAATGAAAAACGAAATAGGGAAGAAAAAATCAGAAGTAATAATGAGAAAAGATTAATTAAACTTTTAAACTTCATGAAAGTTAAAAGTTTGAAGAAATGGAAGTTTCTACTTTAGATGACCCAGAGCATCCATTTCTAATAACTCTATAATGACAATTTTCTTTTTAAGTGCATCCCTTCTTATGCATGCTGTCTTAGATTGATCACAGAATCCTTTGAAAGGTTGATAATTATTCATGCCTGGCTTTAATGAACTTGTATATTAGGAGAGGATTTTAGGAATGATTTGGTTCCTTTTTCCATCCACCTGGGAAGTATTGTATGGTCTCAGCCATAGAAAAGGGTGAGAGCTTATCAAGCTCCAAGTCTCATAAGATTTAAAAAAAAATCCTCTTTTTCTTTCTTTTTGCAGCAAATTCTAAATAGGTACTACTCTCAAAGAATCTACATCTTACTTTTTAAAATTTCAGACCCATTCTATAAAAAACATTTAATAAAATTATTTTTGTACAGTATTAATACATATCGCTAAATTTCAAATGAATCCAGCTTTTAAAAGATCTGGGATACAATGGTACATATTTATATCATATCAGCAGAAATAATGATGTAATTAATGTACCAAGGGATATTGAATAGTTTTTTCAAACATAGTTTTTCAATACTCAAAGACTAAGAGGAATATACCCATCTTGAAGGTTCAGATAAAGAAATAGTTGGCATTCAAGGAAAGGAAGGCATGGATATGAGTGTAGCTTTCCCTAAACTTAAAGCCTCAGTTCTTTTTGCTTTATACCATTGCACTGCTCCCTCCTACATCTGCTATCTGCTTAAGCGGGACAGGAGCTGCGAGGCTGAGGAATAAGCCTCAGCCGAGAGTGAAGAAAGACTCAGTCAAAAGCACGAACCATTCACTAACCTCATGCATCTATTCTTATCCCTAAATATCATTATGACATAAACTTTTTTCAAATTTCTCCCCAACTTTCAAATGAAAGAGTTAGGAGAAAATAACTGTCAAATGCCTTCAATATGCTGCCTCAAAAAAATCTGCCTTTGTGGAGATATAAAACATTACCTGGAACAAGTAAATTAGAATTTCTGTTATACAACTAAAATTCACACAAGCACAAAAAAATGTTGTTGGAGTGAAATCAAACAAAGAGAAGACAGACACTGTAAATTGCTTATGGTAGCCATCATTTCACCTACCAAATCAAGAGATAGTAAGCAAAAGCACAGTGAGAATATGGATGATTTCAAAATACTTCACTCTAGGGAGAATTTTCTAATTCAAACAACGTCAATATGAGCCTCAAGCTAGAGACAATTTAGATTCATTAATCATCAATAACCATATAATAGTGAAGTGAGAGGTCCACGAAAGGAAAGACAGCTGCTAAGTGTTCAATTAATTGGCCATAGTGCCTTCAAAGTGAAATGCATGGGAACAATTTCTCAGAAAGAGAGGAGAAATATATATATATATATATATATATATGGCTTGGACACATTCAGTGGAAAATAATGCAACCACTATGGAAGGGCTCACTGCTTCTTCCTTTCCTTGCCAACAGATTACAGCTCTTGGGCACAGACATAACATGCAATATAGAAAAATGTAGAAGTTGGAACAAAGAATAAAGATGGGCCTTCTTGATTCCTTTTTTTATATAACCCCTCACACATGTTTTATTCATCAATATGCCCGGGCACTCAGCCTCCAAAGAATATCCTATATCAGTTCATTCCTCTACTTTTCATGGATTACTACCAATCCAAGTCTTGAACATCTCTGCCTCCACTGCTTAAATAGCCTCCCAACTGGTCTCCTGCTCCTCAGTTCTGCCACCATGCCCACCATTTCTTCATTCTCTACTTAGTTTCCAAATAATCATTCTGAAATAAAAAACAGATAGGTCATCCCCTCATGAAAACACTCCAAAGACTTTCCATTGTAATTTTTAATGTATATATGTATGCATAGCTTAAATACAGTAAAATATACTGCTTGATGTGCACAGTGTATGGGTTTTGCCAAATACGTAGAGTCATATATCCACAATTATAATCAGTTAGGAAGGAGGGGATTTTACAAAACTAAAATAAATAATACTAATTGCTCAGCCCCTGCTCAGCCTCTGAGGACTACTTTAACTAGGGCTCCCTTGCAAATTCTCTAAACAGTAGACACGTATGTCTCAGTGGACACGTGAATGAAAACAGAGAGCCATGTGAAGATTTGGAGGCACAGCATAAGAAATCAAAACCCAAGTGAGGATAAATTTTAGTATTTCTGAACTACAGAAAGGTCAGAGTGACCATAGTACTGTGAACAAAGAGAAGAGAAGTAGAAGATGAGCTTGGAGAGGTGGGTGGGTCCAGCTCCTTAGAGACTTAGACGCATGATGAAGAGTTTGAATTTTTTTCTAATTGTGATAACAGAAATGGTATACTTTAATTTATGCTTTAAAAATGCTATAGCTGGCTGCTGAGTAAAGAATAAATTGAAAAGAAGAGGAGTAGAATCGGATCATTCAGCAGAAATACTGTCATGGCTTAGGTCAGGATCATGGCATTTTGAGCCGATATCTGTCAAGACGATGGAAATGGTTGAGTTGGAGATATATTCTGGAGACTGAAGAGATAAGATTTTCTTTGGGATTTGATAGGATGGTAGAGCATGGTAGAAAAGGGAAAAATAGTACGTATGGTTGTATCAGTTGCCAAAGCAACTGTAGAGGGAATAAACACATTCTTAAAGAGAAATTAAGGTCTATTTTAGACTTGTTAAATTCAAAATTTATTTATGACACCTAAGTATTGTACAAATGATGATACTGTTTAATTATATTACTTGAAAAACATATTTTTGCAATTCTCAGCTGAAGTGACAACTCTTGTGGAACTTCTTGATGTCTTAGGTATGTACCTCTTCTCTGTTTTCATATTACTCTGTGCTCACCTCTAATATCCCAAATGAAAGCAAATATAGAGTTTCTTTCATCAGCCTTAAGAGAGTTCCTAGCCTAGAATGTATTCAGTTAATAGATTTTAAATACAGTTTTCTCTTTCTCATATTTTAATTTTTTGAATCATATTTCCCACAATGAACTTTCTACAAGTAATATTTTGAAAATATCAAAGTATCAGACAACGTCAGTAGGTTAAAAGGAGCACACACAGCAAGGAATAGAAGAGAAAGAGAAACACTGAGAGACAGAGAGGGTATAAGAGACAATTTGCCTAAATGGGATGGTCCAAATGCTCACAGTGCAGATGTTCACGTAATGCCAAGAGGGCTGCTTTGCTTTCAATGACCTCATGATATTTAATTAAATATGCCTCAGAATCCTTTCCTTTATATAATAATTTATTCTCATTTTTTGCCTTAAGCTTTACATTTTTGACAGTTAAAAGATGGTCCTTTATTCTTTTTATACACCCATGTCACAAAGATACATTTTTTTCATGGCCCTCTTCCTTTGTTCACACTAGAAATTTTTTTCACCTCCCTGATATGAGATCTTGCAAGATTCCATTTGAATTAAGCTTTGGATGAACAGTCTTTAATTACCAGTTATTGTTGAACTGACATAAATGTTGTAGATAAAACTATCATTTTCTACTGAACATAGTTTTGATCTTTTCTCTATTATATGACCATAACCAAAGTTGAAACTATTTTTTTCTACACTCAATGTATATCAATACAAGAAAATCCCCAGATTTTCTAATACTGATCTTTTCAGCTTAATAACTTTTACTAATATAATTGATACATTTAACTTTTTTCACAAGCTGTGGGTATTTAGGCATCCACACACAGAATAATGTTCTACTAAAATTTTATATTTTTATAAAGACACATGGAGTTAAGACAGGCAGTATAAATTCTAAAATATTATGAGCATGGTAAAATAATACCATGTTGAAACAATATTTATGATTTGTTTTACCCTTAAATGTTTATTGTCTATACAAAATTATCAAGGAATGCAGCTACCCACAACACAACCGTCTACCCCTACACATTTAAAAACAGCTTAGCCACAGGAAAAGCCAAGTCGCTCCAGAGAGAGAAAGTTTACAAAACTAAGATGGATAGTCATCTAAACAGGCTTCATGTGTTGGTGAATTCAGAAAACAATACCTCCTAATATCTGTTCTCTAATGATTTTTTAACATATGGGAACTCATGATCTCCTTTATTTGTAAAGCAGTAGCATTTAACTAAAATTAATTATAGGACATTTCAGTTGAAGAGAAGGAGTGATAGGGAAAAACATGCAGTCTTATAACCACAAAGGACCTAAAAAAGGCAATTTACAGTAAACAGAATATTTATGGTCAATCAAATTGCAATAACTCCTAATATATTTTTACCCAGGTAAGCAAATTGATGCAGTGGAGGAAGAGGGGTGGGGAGTGGGGAGTGGGGATGAGATTGCTTGAACTATTTGCTATATATATTACACCACATAGCAAAAACTATTTCAAACACAGATTATAAATTAAACCATAAATTAGACACTATGATATAGAAGAGGCATGGCCACTTTCTTCAGGAACTTATAAATTTATTTGGAATAGAGGAAACTATACAATTAAAAATAAACTGATAACATAAATCATCATTCTTACACATTTTGGTATCTTCATTGAGGTCTCAAATAATAGTACTTTCCTTACTATTTTTTGATTGATTTGATTACCATACTACTTATTCTCCATAAAGTTTAAATCAAAGTGGCAAAAGTTTAATGATAATTTTCTTTATTGTGATAGAATTTTTGTATAATATATTATTACATGATTTCACATATAAAACTCTTGCTTTATTATAAGATATAGATTGTTTCCATCATTTAGTTGTTAGAGACATTACTGTTTAAGTGGGCTAAAATAGTCTTATTGCCTTTAATCTCATCATTAAAATATAAATCACTGTCTCTCTAGTATATCATACTTGATAATATTTTCATGAATGCTTCAAATTTTAACCTGTTTCACATTCCTATTTTTTAAGTGATATATCACATAGAAAATCTGTAGTTTCTTGAGTGTTAAAATCTCCTTATTTTTGAAGTTGTTTATTGAACCAGAACTGAATCCGCTATTTTTGTATTACTTCCAAAGAAATGATCGTGACGAGGATATTATGCATGTACTATAGTTTTTTTAAGTGCACACAATAGTGTTAAGAAATTATAATGTTCTCCTGATAACCTCTAGCTCTTTAACTGAAAGGTCATTTTTTTCACTGATTCATTTATTAAAATAAACACACTTAACAGCTATAATGAGTCAAGCATGAGCTCCTATTATGAAAAATAAACAACTGATTGTTCAATAATAAAGTCTATATTAATACACATTCTAAGCAAATAATTTAATAGTACTTTTCTTAAAATTATTATCTGTTCTTCAACAATTTTATACAATGAGGCAATTGAAATAAATAACTGAAAAAAGTTATTGAGTTCAGTATATTGAGGGGCCTATGAGTAATTTCTATATTTTTTCTTTGTTTCATTGGAAGATTTAGATTAAAGACTATATGATAATGTAGCTGAATTTTTAGCTCTTTATGCATTCAAAAATTCATTTTAGTTAAAATTGAGTGGGGCGGCATGTGTTGCCTGTTTCTACCAGGGGATATTGTGTAAGCTGCTTATCTTTAAAAAAATTCAGTGAGCATTACCCACAGCAAGGACATCACAGGAATACAGAGGAGATGGAAGGAGCAATAGATAAAAATAACAGCTATGTTTCCTGACATGATGTACTAAACAATAGAAACAGTTCAACCAATGAGAAGCAGACTCTCAATTTTGGTGTGGTACCTTAGCAGTAAGTTAGTTCCAAGGAAAACACACCTGATCTGATCATGTGCCATTATAAAGCAGGCTCAACTCTTAATACTATGTCAAGGAAAAATGCTATTAAAACAATGAAATCTACACAGGTCAAAATATTCAACCTGCTTAATCAGATGATGCTGTGACAACATATTTGATTTCCTTGGTTTCCAGGAAGAAATAAGTGGGAACTTGGCAGCACACAAGTCCTAGTCTAAGAAGCACCACCTTCATCACTACTACATTCTTCACCAGCCAGGCATCCAACAGGAACACCATACCTCGGGAGCCAGGATGAAATAATTAGAGTATAGGCAGTTAGTTTGCTAATGTGCTCTTTTTTCACTTTACCCCCAATAAATATCCTATTCCTCAAAAGTCTAGCAAAAATGTTTGCTTTTAATGGTGGGCCCCAGGGAAATGGGACATGCTGGTAAAATCCCCACTCCCTTCCCCAGATTCCCCAGCTCATTCAGGGGCCAACTTAAATAAAGAAGTTGAACAAGTCGCTCAAGTTCCAGCAACTTAGCTCTGCATGACCCAGACTTTACCCCTGAGTCTAACTTTTAAACTTGTACTAGTTGATGCTGCCTTATTAATTGAATATGGCCTGATTGTTTCTTGCCAGCAAGAAAATTGGTGAAAGATCTACTAGAGGAGTGGAATTCTTATTGCCTACAAACTTGGAAGGGGAAAAATGTGTGTGTGTGTGTGTGTGTGTGTGTGTGTGTATACACATACATTCTCTCTGTTTCATTAATTCCTTCCCCTTGCAACAATCTGCCATCTAACTATGATAAGTGGACATTACATAAATTTCCATTTTTTCATAGTCAATAGCTAAAATCATCACAAAGCTTTATTTTACTCTAGTGAAATCAAAAGATGGCCATGGAGACATTTCCCAACACATTCTGCAATCTGGTATAAGAAAACACAAAAAAGAAAAAAAGAAATTGCAATCTCATGCTTTCATTTTGCTATTGGAATTAATGCATGAAATTGGATGCCGATGATTATAACTACCAATAGTAGCTGTTAGAAACTGTTTCTCTGTAAGATATTCTATGGAGGAATTACATTAGTTAGAAGGCCTAAAATTAATAGCACAAAGTAATTTGGGAAATTTTTATTAGTGAATTGGGAAAAGAGAGAATTTGGAATTAATTATTAAAGAAGAAAACAAAATATTAAAAATGATTAAAACTATGATGATAAAATAAACTTTGCAATTTTTCCAGATCTTTGGCTGGCTTTTCTAATTTACACAAAAGCCCCAAGCTCTCACAGCTGATTCAAGCAGAACAGGCATACACTCATCATACTACTAAGAACTTCCTATGATTTTTTAACATTCAAGGCTTGCAAAAGAATATAATCACTAATCCTTATAGACAGGTTGCAAACCAATATGGAAAGTAGTTAAATATATTATTGTGAGCTAGGAAAATGTTTGAAAACTCACAAAAGTAGAAAGTGTTTATATATTCTAAATATATATATGGCCATGAGATTTTTAAACCTGTTTTTAAAGCAAATCAAGGATCTCAGAATTGAGCTAAATACATGATTTGTGACCACAAGAGGTCCTAGAGAGTTCTGAATAAGGGTCTTCAGACCAAAGTTTTCTGCTAAGAAAAGAGTTTGGGAAAAGAAAAATGTTGCTTGAAAACATTATATTGTGAAAATAAAACTGCAAGATCTAGATGCTCTGTTTTAAGAGGAATAAAGCAAAGAAAAAAAAAAGATCTGGATCATGAATATATGTTCATTGTAAAGAAATATTGCCTGAGGAACATTAAATATTAATTCTAGATTTCAAACTAAAAATGTGCCTACACTATTCAGTCAGATACCAAAACTAGACCTTGACAAAAATATTTATATACAAATAAAAATGTCCATAAAGGAATTTAAAGTTTATTCCTGAATCTGCCACTCTAACACTACAACACCAGAATGTTTTCAACATGGCATAAATTTACATCCTTGAAAGGAATCATGACTTGAAAACCACAAGAAATTCTCTGGTAGTAAAACAATACAACACAGATAAAGTTTTTTTGTGCTGTTGTTGTTAATTTAAAAACCTCTAAAACATTTATAGAGAATTTTAAATTATGACTCATAATAATTTATTTATCCATTCAACTATAATTTATTTAGAATTCTACAAGCTAGCAATCCAAGAGCTGGAAGATGTATAAAGTTTCTGTTCTTCTGAAGTTTGCATTCTAGTTGGGATAAAATTAAAATAGAGAAAAAAAAATTAATGATTAAGAACATACCAATTAGTGAGAAGTTACAAGAAAAAGTAAATAAAATTAAATGAGAGGAAGTTACTTGCATAGGCTACTTTAGAAATCATCTAAATGTGCTTTACATGGCAGGGATGGTGTGAAATATATAGATGCTATACAAAAAAAAATTTGATCTGAAATTTTAAGAGCAATTTCAGTGAAATACTGCACTCACAGCATAGATATAAATTTTCAAGTTAGCCTAGGCTTCAGAGTACAAAAAGTAATGTGTTTTTGTTATTATATAACTCAAGCTATAATTGGAACTTCACTGAATTAAGAGTCAGAAGACCTAGGTTATAGTTATTTACTTATTTTATTCATTCATCTCTTAATGAATTTATTTTTCATTCATTCAATACATATTTATTAAATGTTTACTAAGTGCCATAAAGCCTTGCATGGAAGCCTTAATATATGGCAGTAAATACTATGCCTAAAGTCTTTATCCTTCTAATTTCCTTCATAGAACTTATAACAATTTATATTAAAAATCAAGGACTATGTCTGTGATGTTGACCACTATATAGCTAACACTCTCATGTAATAGATGCTTGGTAAATATCTACAAAAATAATAATGAAGGAAGGAAGGTAGGAAGGAGAGAAGAAAGAAGGAAGGGAAGAAAAGAAAGCAAGAAAAGAGGGAGAGAGGAAGGATGAAAAGACAGTAAGAGAAAAGGGAAGGTAAAGAATGAAGAGAGGGAGAGAAGAGAGACAGAGGGAATTTAACAAATATTTTATTGAGTGTCTACTGTTTGTCTAACCCTATCAGATAAACTGTTTCCGTGATGAAAACAAATAACAACAACAAAAACCCTACCAGTTTAATGAAAGTAAATGGACATTTCAAGAGTAGAATAGCTATTGCTATGAAGGAGAAAAACGCAAATGAGAGCCAATAATCCAGTTTAGGAAAGGAATCAAGGAATCAGAACTGGGAAAGGTAATGGTAGATTCTGTCACAACGGTGTGTGTTTAGATAAGTTATAAGTCTAACATAAGACTTTTTTGATGAAGTTCAGGTGAACATTTCTAACTGCCTACTAGATCTTCACTAGGGTCCATTCCATAGTAATATAAATTCAATGTGTCCAAACTAATTTTCTCATCCTATTCTCTACATCATGATTTCTTCTTTTATGAATCATGTGATCATTCATCTCATTAATGCCCCCAAAATAAGAGAGCCTTCCTCTTCCTTATCTATTCTATCCAAGGGGTTTCTAAATTGTATCAATTTTCTTCCTAAATATGTCACAAGTTCTTTCTACCCATCCATATTTGCCCTGCCTTGTTTCAGATCCGCCTTGTTTCTTTGTTAATTATAATGACTACTTAACTAGGATTCCCTATCCCTGATTTTGGTGCTTTCATCTGACAGCATAAATGAAATTTTAAACATCCAGATATAAGGGTGTCATCTCCTGGATTGAAATACTTCAGTGACCCCCCCCTTTAATAAAGATTAACTTAGCATAAATGAAAGTTCCTTCATGATTTGGTCCATAAATATCTTCCCTACCGCATGTTCCCTATGCTCCAGCCATAAACAAATGCTGAATTTCCCAAATGTATCCTCTTTTTCTCATCTCCATAAAATTACATATGGTGTTTATTCTTCCTGAACTGACTACACCCCTTTGTGAATATAACTAATTCCTTCTCATCCTTCACTTTTTCCAAACTCCTCTTGGATAATATTACTCAGTCTTAGTACCCATGTTTACCTATTCATAGAACTCTTAACACAATGCTGTGTAGTAGGTGATCCATTTTGTCTTCGCTATTTAATTTTGAACTCCTAGAGAACAAAAAAGTCTTGTCTGATTCACTTATAACCATGAGTGGTACATAGTTAACTCCTGACAAATACTGAATAAATCAATGTAGAAACTAATTAATAAATAAACCATAAAACAGTTTATTATCTCATACATATGTTTTCAATACAAAATTTTATTTCTAAGTTACTCTCCAATGATCAAACTTCTTATTTTATTTAAAAAGGAAAAAATATTCCAGGATCTTATATATTATTCTAAGAGGGAATTCATTCTTATTGTTTCTACAGAGAATGGTGTGTGCATGCATGAACACCTGCCTATAGACTTTCTGTTCAGGATATTTAGTTTTCTTATTAGGAGAAATCAGGATTAAATAAGAAGGATGTGGAAATATAAAATTGTACTGTTAATGCAAATTAGCATGCCAATGAATAGTTACCTCTGATTACTAGAACTTTTAAAACTCCAATATATGTGAATAAAGCATTTTAAATTATACTGAATTTTCTTCCCACCATTTTCATTTCTTAAGAGAATTCAAAAGTCTAAATTACTCCAGGTGTAAGTTTTAAAGAAGTAAATGCCACATATCAGTTACCATTGGGTACACACACATACACACACATCTTAAAATTTGGAGATGAGCAATGAAATGGAAATTTAGTTATGGTGGATTTTTTTTAAATATTGAATGCTAACATCAGCAAGAAAAATCAATCAGTACAATTCAGCATCTATTTTGAAAGGAAAAATTACAAGACACAGTCCTAAGTAGGAAACAACAACAAAATCCTTGGACTGACAGTTTAAATCTATTCTTGCTTTCTAAATCTTGATTATTTCAAAACCAAAAATAATCCAGGAGATGTCATTGACACAATAAGCTAGACCCAAACATTGAGTAAGACAAACTATTCTATTATCAAACATACTCAAGGAGAACAAAATAAACAACACTTTGTAATATAAACCCTAATTATGAAAGGAGAAAGTTCTCAGACACAGTGTACCAAACAGATGTATCTTTATGAAGGGAAATATGAGATATCCTGACACCACTAATCACCCCCTACTCCCTTGGTGCCCCAAGGTTGAATCTGTGAGGATGCTGTTGGGGAGAGGAAATCAACTGCATATTTTAAAAGCTGAATTTAGTACTTCAGTATTTTTGTTTAGCCTTGTAACATTCTTAATAACACTTGGTAGACAATATTAGAAACTTTTCCTAAATGCTCTTATTAAGGCTTATATCATACTGTAGTGAAAGTGCTCGTTTTCTTATTGTTCTCCTTCCTATACAACATTAAGTTTCTTGAGAATAGTGTCTTTTTTTTACAGCATCTTTAATGCCTAGTGTTGCCCAAATACATAAGTATTCATGATCTTCTGTTCCTGTTGAATAAAGTATCAGTGTCTTCTAGCCAAAGACCACCAAGAACATACCCATAGTTAAACAAGCTGTTTTATGACTCATGGCAGCCAGGAAAAGCACCCATTAATAAGGAGCAACAGGGAATCTCAGTAAGAGGGTGTTAGAAAAAAATTGATTATAGCATTTGATCCTGTGTTAGGTAACTTTGGGGCAGGTCTAAGGAAGGAAGGATTTGCTCTATATTTGATGCAATCAGGAAGTGGGGTTAATTTTATGACTGGTCATTTTAATACAACTTATCTAAGGGAAGGGAAGGTTAAACAGAGGCCAAAGCTATAATCCATAAGGCAGCCGCAGTGGACCTCTCAGCCTAGGGTAACCGCCAACGAAACACATGGGCATGACAAACTTAGGCAAGGCCAATAGAAGAATCATCTAGTCAACCCACAGAATTGAGAGAAAATAAAATGGTTGTTCTTTGGGATGACTGTTATGTAGCAATAAATATTTGTACTATCCCAGAATAAAAGTTCATCAAACACTTTAGTAGGAGTCTACTTATCCAAAAGGAAGGTATATTTCTTGAAAATTAGAATAATAAAAAGGGCATAGAAAATTAAATCAAGAAAATTAAATCATTAATTTTAATGCAAACATGCAAGTTTTTCAACAATTTTTAAAAAATTTTTATTGGAGTATAGCTGCTTTACAATGTTGTTAGTTTCTACTGTACAGCAAGGTGAATCAGCTCAACAATTATTTTTCTACTACTAAGTTCAAAGAAATATTAAGTAGGAAAACTTTAATGGATAACTTTGAGTTCCATTTGTGTCTATAAGGGAAATTTTACAGCAAATGTGGTAGTAATGTCCATCTGACTATTTCTATGATAATTCTCAACATAAGAGTATAATATTAAATAAAAACAAATGAAGAACTCTTAAAGAAACTAAGTGATGTACCCTGAATGAACAACTTTCTGACCTAACATTATATAAGAAGGTAGAGTAGAAGTCTTACCTTCTAAGCTGGGGAGCTGAATAACAGACCATTTGCAGCAATAGTTTTGGATGGAGCTATTCTGTATAAGTGACTGAAGGGAAGATAAGATTAAGATTGTCATATCAACAGGGGATAGCACTGACATTCTAACAGGAAGGTCAGAAAGTGCTGGCAGCATTGTTGTTCAACTAGAAAGAACACCTCAACTTTCAAAAAATGATGTACCTTCAAAGACATCTGCAGATGTAGCTAGAATTTTCCTTAAGAAGGCCATTTGTATCCAATCTAGAACTTGAGTTGTAGTTACTTGAAAATCTAGAGTCTCAAACTATAGATTATATTATAGATGCTGTTTTTCCCAGAAATCTATTTGATTGCACTCTTGTTCAAAGAATGCATTAACAATTTCTCTCTAACTTGATTAGAGAGAAACCTCACAAATGCTTCCAATCTCAAGGAGCATAATCTCCAGTGCAACATTTATGTGCTCTATTACTTAGCAGTAATCATTTTTATTTTGATAATGATCTTCTAAAAGCAATCAATGATTCTATGAATATAATTATTGTTGAAACTTCTTTTCAGTGGTAGTTAGGAATTGGAGCCAATTATCTACAGGAATAGACTTCAAGGAAGTCTAAAGCCTGGAATAACAAAGAGATGGTATACCTGGGAACCTGACCTTTGTTTCACCTACTCCCACAATAAATGTCAAGGAATATACTTGAGTTGTTAGCAGTTATGTGCTTTTGATTGGCAAACAGGGATAACACTTGAATCTAGGAACATATCCTGCCCCCATAATAATGGCAGAGCATGGCTCTGCAGAAAGGGTAGTGGGCTACTTACTCTACTCAGGCATGGCACTGGGCACTGTTGTAGGAATTTGAAAATCAGAGAGGCTTGTCCTTTTGACTGAGACTACTATTGTTTTTCTGGCTTTGAGTAGCAATTTTGTGTATATCAAAGGACCTATGTCATTTGACTGAGTCTGGCCATCTTTCTGTCACCATCCTCATAATGGAAGACCTGGGACTGATGCCTAAAGAAATTTAATATAAAGCATCACATTCTGGTTTACTGATTTGTGGAGATATAAAAAAAACTGGAAGGATATGGTCCCAGAAAAAACAAAAATGATCATATTTGTAACCATTCTTGTACCAGACAACAAAAGCAGTATAGCTGAAAAATTGGGAAGAACAGTTGTAAAAGTGTGTTCTCGTCCCTTTTGACTCTAGGCTCTTTGGCACTTTGGCCAACTGGTTAAGAAAAAACAAAACAAAACAAACAAAACAACAAACAAAACAAAAAACACCTAGAATATGAAGCAAGCAAAATGTATAATTTCCCTGTGGCTTCTGTTGGCTCAGTAGAAGAGGCACCTGAGGTTTTACAAAAGAGAAGGAAACAGGAAACCACGAGATTAGGTGTCTGGCTGGCAAGGAAGCAGATACTAAAACTGTGGTCCATGTGGCTGGAAAGAAGACAGCTCTAACGGTACTGCTCTGAACGGCTGAAGTCCTGTGGGCCTTGCAAGCCCCCAGCCTGGCATGTAGCAACTTTTGGGCATGCATTTGCAAACTGCTGAGGTATTAGATATGGGAAAAGGTAAGAAAGGAGCTGAGAAGTGTTTTCCCTTGTACTGATGCAGTTCTAACTGCAGAAAAAGCAAAGAGGATGAGGGGGTCAGATAACAGAAAGGAGACAAAATAAGTTAAAGCTTTGGTATCACTTTTAAATGTGAGTAACTCTGTTTTAAGATATGTGAGTTAATCTTGCTGCTTTTACAGACAGGACGAAATGAGAGCAGTGACCTTGGAGCACTGTGATTTGTGCAAGCTAATTGGGTTACAAATAATGGTATTCAGAATACTGAGTATTAGAAATAATTTTCTAATTAGAGCAGGTGGCCTCCAAGTGCAAATGTAAAGTACTTAATTGAGACAGAAAACTTTAATTGGTAAG
This sequence comes from Lipotes vexillifer, assembly GCF_000442215.2. Lineage (NCBI taxonomy): Eukaryota > Metazoa > Chordata > Mammalia > Artiodactyla > Lipotidae > Lipotes > Lipotes vexillifer. The sequence goes on along the minus strand of NW_006796614.1, from coordinate 1,213,004 downwards.
AGTAGGCAAAAGCAATTTCTTTATGAAACTTCTGACTTAAAATATGGTTCATAATATGTATGGGAGCTGGCCAGGAATAAGATGTTTTTCAACTATGGCATTGTTGCCATTCTGAGTACTGCAATTCATTATTGTTCAGAAGCATCCCACACATTAGAGGACGATTAGGATCTCTGCCCCCTGCTCGCTGAAAAAAGGGCATTATCTTAAGAGTCCTCAGTCATTGAGCAAAAGCACTTCCACATAATTGAAAGAAAAAAAGAGCTAGGGGCATGCCACCTAAATGTGAATTTAATAAATACACACTGACAAATTTTGATCTGTCCAAGCCAAGATTCCTAGTATATGGAATTAATATGATCTTGTGATCATGCTGATATGTATTTCTGACAGAATTTTGTTGAGGGGGAAAAATGACTTCTCTGGGCTGAAGCTAACTTAGAAATAAGGGGGGCGTGGTGGGGAGTAGGGAAGGAAGGATTGACAATGCATATGAACACTTTCCCAGCTCCCAAGTCTTAATTTAAAAAGTTTTCTTCCCATTTTTAGAGATTTTAAAAGCTATGGTTTAAAACTATTATTTCTATACTGGGAGGGGTAAATGTGGGTAAATGTGTATACCTTCTTTCAATATAGGATGGTTCAAATTTAGGTGAACTGTCTCAAAAATGAACTGAGTGCGAGCTGACAAAAGTGTCTGTCTGTAGACCCAGGTGAAAGAATTCAAGGGACATGAGAGAAGATGCAGACTTGCTACAAAGGCTGAGAGCTTGAAAGAGGTCTTCAGCTGGGTCTCATTCCTAATGCAGCTCAAGGGTGCCTTCTATGCAAGAAGCTCATGCATTTAATGGAAGTGACTCCAGTTTCACTGCTATGACAACACAAATGCTTTCTGGTATAGTAAGTCTCCTGAGAGAGTGCAGATACTAATTTGATAAGCAAAACAAAAACTATGGTATTATAAGCCATCAAGAAGATAGTGAATGTGAAGTAGCTAATTCATGAGAGGTTTTTGTCAGTGTACACTTGTAACCCCACGCAGTTACTCTGTCTACACCAGGGGCAAAATAAGATAACCAATGACTTGAAATTTGGCAAAACCATAACTACCTTTACTCCACCAATTTACCCAGATAAAGTAACTGTGTGTTCCTTCTCTGTTGAAGTCATGAAACTGGCTCCCACAAAATGCAAAATCAAGCATGCAGAGATGGTATGCCTTAATTCATGCAAAATGTTGAACATTTGCAATTGATCTTCTCATAAAAATAATTTACTGAATATGTTGTTTCTATGTGTATATTAAAATCTCTGGAGATGAGTCTAAAGTGACATAAAGTTACATATAAAGACTTTGAGAGACATGTAAATGGAACATGAACATAAATATGAGAAAAATTTATTAGTGCCCCTTATGAATTAAATCTCATGAAACATCACAGTAATGTAAAAATGTGGACTTAAGACATTATTCCACTTAAACTTTGGAGTATTGTTTTTAAAATCTATGATGTTCCTAGATATTATTTATTTATTTATTTATTTATCTATCTATTTATCTATTTATTTGGCTGCACTGGGTCTTAGTTGCAGCATGTGGGTTCTATTTCCCTGACCAGGGATCAAACCTGGGCCCCCCACATTGGGAGCATGGAGTCTTAACCACTGAACAACCAGGGAAGTCCCTGTAGATATTAATTTAATTGTACTTTCTAGCATTCTATAGTTTATTTGGTTAGACAAAGGCAAGAAATATATTATATTGTTAAAGATTCTTAGCAATTTGAGTTCAGTATTAAGGTTATCCATGATAAAAATTGAATAATGACACAAGCAAAAATGAAGAAAAAAGAGATAAAGGAGTTTTAGACTCAGCTTTAAAGATTTTTATTTGTCTGTATTGTCCCTTTCTCCTGGCCGGTACTTGTTAACTAGAGGTGATTCTAATTGAGAATGATACATAATACATAATATTTATATACTAAATATTATGTATTTAGAAGTGTTAAATAAATTGAATACATTGATGTGAATCCATAGTCTTCTGAAAAAGGTTATTTTTCTGTTCCATCACTTTAAGACCTGTTATTCTATGCCACTCTGCTCTTTTTTTTAATAACCATAACTGAGTAGTTCAAGCACTTATTGTGTTAATACTGCTTGTAATTTGTTTAATTTCATATATATATATGAAATACATATACACATACATATATGGGATACATATCTTAGATTGCAAAATTCAATTATTAAGACATCAATTCTTCCAAACTCAATATGTAGATTCAGCACAATCTCAATCAAAATTCCAGCAAGCTCTTTTGAAGATATCAACAAAATTATTCTAAAGTTTATATGGAAGCAGAAGATTCAGAATAGCCAAAACATACAAAATAAGAAGAACAAAGCTAGAAAACTCATATTACTCAATTCCAATACCTACTATAAAGCAACAGTAGTCAAGACAGCATATATTAGAAAAAGAAGAGAAACACAGAGCAATGCAACAGAATATAGAGACCAGAAATAGATTCTCACAAATTTCATGAATTGATCTTTTACAAAGGAGAAAAGGTAACTCAATAAAGAAAAGATAGTCCTTTCAACAAATGGTGCTGGAACAACTGGATTTCTTGTGCAGAAATATAAACTAACTCACAAACCTTATACTTTTCACGAAAATCAATTTAAAATTGATCACAGACCTAATGTAAACACAAACTGATAAAACCTCTAGAAGATAACATAGGAGGAAATCTAAATTACCTTGGCTTTGATGACTTAGATCCAATACCAAAAGCACAACCTATTAATTAAAAATATATTAAGTTGTACCTTATTAAAATTTAAAACTTCTTTCGTTTGTTTTGTAACATCTCTATTGGAGTATAATTGCTTTACAATGGTGTGTTAGTTTCTGCTTTATAACAAAGTGAATCAGTTGTGCATATATATGTTCCCATATCTCTTCCCTCTTGTGTCCTCCTCCCTATCACCCTTCCTATCCTACCCCTCTAGGTGGTCACAAAGCACTGAGCTGATCTCCCTGTGCTACGTGGCTGCTTCCCATTAGCTATCTATTTTATGTTTGGTAGTGTATATATGTCCATGCCACTCTCTCACTTTGTCACAGCTTACCCTTCCCCCTTACCAAATCCTCAAGTCCATTCTCTAGTAGGTCTGTGTCTTCATTCCCTTTTTGCCCCAGGCTCCTCATGACCTTTTTTTTTTTTTCTTAGATTACATATATATGTGTTAGCATACGGTATTTGTCTTTTTCTTTCTGACTTACTTCACTCTGTATGACAGACTCTAGGTCCATCCACCTCACTACAAATAACTCAATTTTGTTTCTTTTTATGGCTGATTAATATTCCATTGTATATATACAGTGCCACATCTTCTTTATCTATTCATCTGTCGATGGACACTTAGGTTGCTTCCATGTCCTGGCTATTGTAAATAGAGTTGCAATGAACATTTTGGTACATGACTCTTTTTGAATTATGGTTTTCTCAGGGTATATGCCCAGTAGTGGGATTGCTGGCTCATATGGTAGTTCTATTTTTAGTTTTTTAAGGAACCTCCATACTGTTCTCCATAGTGGCTGTATCAATTTACATTCCCACCAACAGTGCAAGAGGGTTCCCTTTTCTCCACACCCTCTCCAACATTTATTGTTTGTAGATTTTTTGATGATGGCCATTCTGACTGGTGTGAGATGATATCTCATTGTAGTTTTGATTTGAATTTCTCTAATGATTAGTGATGTTGAGCATCCTTTCATGTGTTTGTTGGCAATCTGTATATCTTCTTTGGAGAAATGTCTATTTAGGTCTTCTGCCCATTTTGGATTGGGTTGTTTGTATGTTTGATATTGAGCTGCATGAGCTGCTTGTAAATTTTTGAGATTGATCCTTTGTTAGTTGCTTCATTTGCAAGTATTTTCTCCCATTCTGAGGGTTGTCTTTTCATCTTGTTTATGGTTTCCTTTGCTGTGCAAAAGCTTTTAAGCTTCATTAGGTCCCATTTGTTTATTTTTGTTTTTATTTCCATTTCTCTAGGAGGTGGGTCAAAAAGGATCTTGCTGTGATTTATGTCATAGAGTGTTCTGCCTATGTGTTCCTCTAAGAGTTTGATAGTATGTGGCCTTACATTGAGGTCTTTACTCCATTTTGAGTTTATTTTTGTGTATGGTGTTAGGGAGTGTTCTAATTTCATACTTTTAAAACACCTGCTCTGTGAAAGATCCTAAGAGAATTAAAACACAAGTCAAAGGCTCAGACAAAATATTTGAAAAACACATATATGATAAAAGATTTGTATCCAAAATATAAAAGGAACACTTAAATGTCAAAAATAAGAAACAATCCATGGAGACCTTCGAGATGGCAGATAAGTAAGACGTGGAGATCACCTTCCTCCCCACAGATACAACAGAAATACATCTACAGGTGGAACAACTCCTACAGAACACCTACTGAACGCTGGCAGAAGACCTCAGACTTCCTAAAAGGCAAGAAACTCCCCACGTACCTGGGTAGGGCAAAAGAAAAAACAGAGACAAAAGAATAGGGACAGGACCTGCACCTCTGTGAGGGGGCTGTGAAGGAGGAAAAGTTTCCACACATTAGGAAACCCCTTCACTGGTGGAGACGGGGGGGGGGGGGGGGGGGGGGTAGGGAGAAGCTTCAGAGCCATGGAGGAGAGCGCAGCAACAGGGGTGCAGATAGCAAAGTGGAAAGATGCCCGCATAGAGGAACAGTGCTGACCAACACTCAACAGCCTGAGTTTGCTTTCTGCATCTAATTTGTTTCTGGTTTTATGTTTATCTTAGATTAGTAATTACAGTTTATTCTCACTGGTAGATTTGTTTATTGATTTCATTGTTCTCTTTTCTTTTTATATATATATATTTCTTTCCTTTTTCTTTTTTGTGAGTGTGTATGTGTATGCTTCTTTGTGTGATTTTGTCTGTACAGCTTTGATTTTACCACTTGTCCTAGGGTTCTGTCTGTCCGGTTTTTTTTCTTTTTCTTTAGTATAGTTTTTAGTGCTTGTTATCATTGGTTGATTTGTTTTTTGGTTTGGTAGCTCTATTCTTTCATTCTTTCTTTTTTTTATTTCTAATAATATTATTTTTATTTTAATAACTTTATTCTATTTTATTTTTTTCTTTCTTTCTTTCTTTTTTTCTCACTTTTCTTCTGAGCTATGTGGCTGACAGGGTCTTGGTGCTCCGACCGGGTGTCAGGCCTGTGCCTCTAAGGTAGGAGAGCTGAGTTCAGGTTTCTGATCCACCAGAGACCTCCTGGCTCCATGTAATATCAAACAGCAAAAGCTCTCACAGAGATCTCCATCTCAACACTAAGACCTAGATCCACAAAATGACCAACAAGCTACAGTACTGGACACCCTATAGCAAACAACAAGCAAGACAGGAACACAACGTCACCCATTAGCAGAGAGGCTGCCCCAAATCATAATAAGGTCACAGACATCGCAAAACACCCCACTGGATGTGGTCCTGCCCACCAGAAAGACAAGATCCAGCCTCATCCACCAAAACACAGGCACCAGTCCCCTCCACCAGGAAGCCTACATAACTCACTGAACCAAACTTACCCACTGGGGGCAGACGCCAAAACAACAGGAATTACAAACCAACAGCCTGTGAAAAGGAGACCCCAAACACAGTAAGTAAAGCAAAATGAGAAGACAGAGAAAACACAGCAGATGAAGGAACAAGGTAAAAACGCACCAGACCAAATAAATGAAGAGGAAACAGGCAGTCTACCTGAAAAGGAATTCACAGTAATGATAGTAAAGATGATCCAACATTTTGGAAATAGAATGGAGAAAATACAAGAAACGTTTAACAAGGACCTAGAAGAATTAAGAGCAAACAAACAATGATGAACAACACAATAAATGAAATTAAAAATTCTCTAGAAGGAATCAATAACAGAATAAGTAAGGGAGAAGAATCAATCAGTGAACAGAAAGATAAAATAGTGGAAATCACTACTGCAAAGAAGAATGAAGAAAAAAGAATGAAAAGAATTGAGGACAGTCTCAGAGACTTCTGGGACAACATTAAACGTACCAACATTAGAATTATAGGGGTCCCAGAAGAAGAAGAGAAAAAGAAAGGGACTGAGAAAATATTTGAAGTGATTATAGTTGAAACTTCCCTAGTATGGGAAAGGAAATAGTTAAACAAGTCCAGGAAGCAAAGAGAGTCCCATACAGGATAAATCCAAGGAGAAACACAAGACACATATTAATCAAACAATCAAAAATTAAATATAAACAAAAAATACTAAAAGCAGCAAGGGAAAAACAACAAATAATATACAAGGGAATCCCTGTAAGATTAACAGCTGAACTTTCAGCAGAAACTCTGCAAGCTGGAAGGGAGTGGCAGGACATATTTACAGTGATGAAGGAGAAAAACATACAACCAAGATTACTCTAAACCACAAGGATCTCATTCAGATTTGATGGAGAAATGAAAACCTTTACAGACAAGCAAAAGCTGAGAGAATTCAGCACCACCAAACCAGCTTTACAACAAATGCTAAAGGAACTTCTCTGGACAGGAACCACAAGAGAAGGAAAAACCTACAATAACAAACCCAAAACAATTAAGAAAATGGTAATAGGAACACATATTGATAATTACCTTAAATGTAAATCGATTAAATGTTCCAACCAAAAAACATAGACTGCCTGAATGGATACAAAAACAAGACACGTATATATGCTGTCTACAAGAGATGCACTACAGACCTAGGGACACATACAGACTGAAAGTGAGGGGATAGAAAAAAATATTCCATGAAAATGGAAATAAAAAGAAGCTGGAGTAGCAATTCTCATATCAGACAATATAGACTTTAAAGACTATTACAAGAGACAAAGAAGGACACTACATAATGATAAAGGGATCAATCCAAGAAAAAGATATAACAATTGTAAATATTTATGCACTCAATATAAGAGAACCTCAATACATAAGGCAAATGCTAACAGCCATAAAAGGGGAAATCGACAGTAACACAATCAGTAGGGGACTTTAACATCCCACTTTCACCAATGGACAGATCATCCAAAATGAAAATAAAAAAGGAAACACAAGCTTTAAATGATACATTAAACAAGATGGACTTAACTGATATTTATAGGACATTCCATCCAAAAACAACAGAATACACTTCCTTCTACAGGGCTCATGGAACATTCTCCAGGATAGATCATATCTTGCGTCACAAATCAAGCCTTGGTAAATTTAAGAAAATTGAAATCGTATCAAGCACCTTTCTGACCACAACACTATGGGACTAGATATTAATTACAGGAAAAAATCTGTAAAACATACAAACACATGGAGGCTAAACAATACACTAATTAATAACCAAGAGATCACAGAGGAAATCAGAGAAGAAATCAAAAAATACCTAGAAACAAATAACAATGAAAACACAATGACTCAAAACATATGGGATGCAGCAAAAGCAGTTCCAAGAGAGAAGTTTATAGCAATACAATCCTACATCAAGAAATAAGAAACATCTCAAATAAACAACCTAGCTTTACACCTAAAGCAATTAGAGAAAGAAGAACAAAAAAACCCCAAAGTTAGCAGTAGGAAAGAAATCATAAAGATCAGATCAGAAATAAATGAAAAACAAATGAAGGAAACCATAGCAAAGATCAATAAAACTAAAAGCTGGTTCTTTGAGAAGATGAACAAAATTGATAAAACATTAGCCAGACTCATCAAGAAAAAAAAGGAGAAGGCTCAAATCAACAGAATTAGAAATGAAAAAGCAGAAGTAACAACTGACACTGCAGAAATACAAAGGATCATGAGAGATTACTACAAGCAACTATATGCCAATAAAATGGACAACCTGGAAGAAATGGACAAATTCTTAGAAAAGCACAACCTTCTGAGAATGAACCAGGAAGAAATAGAAAATAGAAACAGACCAATCAAAAGCACTGAAATTGAAGCTGTGATTAAAAATCCTCCAACAAACAAAAGCCCAGAACCAGATGGCTTCACAGGTGAATTCTATCAAACATTTAGAGAATAGCTAACACCTATCCTTCTCAACCTCTTCCAAAATACAGCAGAGGGAAGAACACCCCAAACTCATTCTATGAAGCCACCATCACCCTGATAGCAAACCCAGACAAAGATGTCACAAAGAAAGAAAACTACAGGCCAATACCACTGATGAACATAGATGCAAAAATCCTTAACAAAATACTAACAAACATGATCCAACAGTACATTAAAAGGATCATATATCATGATCAAGTGGGGTTTATCCCAGGAATGCAAGGATTCTTCAATATATGCAAATCAACCAATGTGATACACCATATTAACAAACTGAAGGAGAAAAACCAAATGATCATCTCAATAGATTCAGAAAAAGCTTTCAACAAAATTCAACAGCCATCTGTGATTAAAAACTCTCCAGAAAGTAGGCATAGAGAGGACTTACCTCAATATAATAAGGGCCATATATGACAAACCCACGCCAACATCATTCTCAATGGTGAAAAACTGAAACCATTTCCTCTAAGATCAGGAACAGACAAGGTTGTCCACTCTCACCACTATTATTCAACATAATTTTGGAGTTTTAGCCACAGCAATCAGAAAATAAAAAGAAATTAAAGGAATCCAAACAAGAAAAGAAGAAGTAAAGCTGTCACTGTTTGCTCATGACATGATATATATAGAGAATCCTAAAGATGCTACCAGAAAACTACTAAAGCTAATCAATGAATTTTGTAAAGTAACAGGATACAAAATTAATGCACACAAATCTCTTGCATTCCTATACACTAATGATGAAAACTCTGAAAGAGAAATTAAGGAAACATACCATTTACCAGTGCAATAAAAAGAATAAAATACCTAGGAATAAACCTACCTAAGGAGACAAAAGAACTGTATGCAGAAAACTATTAGACAGTGTTGAAAGAAATTAAAGATGATACAAACAGATGGAGAGATATACCATGTTCTTGGATTGGAAGAATCAACATTGTGAAAATAACTATACTACCCAAAGCAATCTGCAGATTCAAGGAAATCCCTATCAAACTACCACTGGCATTTTTCATAGAACTAGAACAAAAAATTTCACAATTTGTATGGAAGCACAAAAGACCCCGAATAGCCAAAGCAATCTTGAGAAAGAAAAATTGAACTGGAGGGATCAGCCTCCCAGACTTCAGACTATACTACAAAGCTACAGTAATCAAGAGAGTATGGTACTGGCAAAAAACAGAAATGTAGATCAATGGAATAGGATAGAAAGCCCAGAGATAAACCCATGCACATATGGTCACCTTATTTTTGACAAAGGAGGCAAGAATATACAATGGAGAAAAGACAGCCTCTTCAAAAAGTAATGCTGGGAAAACTGGACAGTTATATGTAAAAGAATGAAATTAGAACACTCCCTAACACCATACACAAAAATAAACTCAAAATGGTTTAAAGAACTAAATGTAAGGCTAGACAGTATAAAACCCTTATCAGAAAACATAGGCAGAATACCCTGTGACATAAATCACAGCAAGATCCTTTTTGACTCACCTCTTACAGAAATGGAAATCAAAACAAAAATAAACAAATGGGACCTAATGAAACTTAACAGCTTTTGCACAGCAAAGGAAACCATAAACAACACGAAAAGACCACCCTCAGAATGGGAGAAAATACTTGCAAGTGAAGCAACTGACAAAGGATCAATCTCCAAAATTTACAAGCAGCTCATGCAGCTCAATATCAAAAATACAAACAACCCAATCCAAAATGGGCAGAAGACCTAAATAGACATTTCTCCAAAGAAGATATACAGATTGCCAACAAACACATGAAAGGATGCTCAACATCATTAATCATTAGAGAAATGCAAATCAAAACTACAATGAGATATCACCTCACATCAGTCACAATGGCCATCTTCCAAAAATCTACAAACAATAAATGTTGGAGAGGCTGTGGAGAAAAGGGAAACCTCTTGCACTAATGGTGGGAATATAAATTGATATAACCACTATGGAGAACAGTATGGAGGTTTCTTAAAAAACTAAAAATAGAACTACCATACGACCGAGAAATCCCAGTACTGGTCATATACCCTAAGAAAACCATAATTCAAAATGAGTCATGTAACACAATATTCATTGCAGCTCTGTTTACAATAGCCAGGACATGGAAACAACCTAAGTGTCCATCAACAGGTGAATGGATAAAGAAGATGTGTCACATATATACAATGGAATATTACTCAGACATAAAAAGAAACAAAATTACATTATTTGTAGTGAGGTGGATGGACCTAGAGTCTGTCATACCGAGTGAAGTAAGTCAAAAAGCAAAAAACAATTACCATATGCTAACACATATGTATGGAATCTAAAGAAAAAAAGTTTCTGAAGAACCTAGGGGCAGGACAGGAATAAAGAGTCAGATGTAGAGAATGGAATTGTGGACACGGGAAGGGGGAAGTGTAAGCTGCGACGAAGTGAGTGAGTGGCATGGACGTATATACACTACCAAATATAAAATAGACAGTGGGAAGCAGCCGCATAGCACAGGGAGATTAGGCAGGTGCTTTGTGACCACCTAGGGGGGTGGGATAGGGGGGGTGGGAGGGAAACCCAAGAGGGAGGAGATATGGGTATATATGTATATGTATAGCTGATTCACTTTTTTCTCCAGCAGAAACTAACACACCATTTTAAAGCAATTATACTCCAATAAAGATGTTCAAAAAAAAAAAATAGCAGGAATTGAAACTATCAATACAATGTAAAATAAAACAAAACACAAAAGCCCAGTCCATCAAAACTTATTAAATACAATCAAAGTTGTAATCAGATAATATTCTTATATTAATGTTTCCTTTAATAATCAGAGAAGGTATGATAATGAAATAAAGAATTTAACTAATTTTTTGAAAAATAAGTAAAAGTGGTAATCAATAATTGATAATCAAAGTATGATGATGAAAATCCACTGAAATTACAGAAAATCTAAGATATTTTCTGGTAACTGCATTCCAGAGTTGGCTCATTCACAAATGCTGTATAATCCCTAATCAAATCAAGAAAAATAAAAATAAATATTATAAATACACATAATTTGTGTGAGAATGGACATAATCTTAGAAACTGAGTAAATATCTTGTAAAAATTTACTCTAAGATATTTGACAAGATTCAATAAAAACTGCCAAATTGACTTAATGGAAAAAATTAAGAAAAATTGTTTAAGGAATGAATTTCAAAATCAAAATGTACCAAGATGACTTTATAGATTTTGTTTTCAAATTTACAAAGAAAAATAAAAATCTATTGGTAAATGTATTATGATACATGTATAATATACAAATGTGCCCCAGTTAATATTTCAAATCTCATTTGACCATATCAAAATATTTTAGCTTAATAACTTTTTTTCAAACACTAAATAACAACCTCAGGTAAGCATGCATTTAAAAGGTCAATATATCATTTTGACATCTAGAAACATATTAAAAGCATGACTAAAGTGTATTTTGAGAAAGTAAGTATATTTTGATACTGGGATTTTTCTCCTATATAATTTAATATTTTATTGAATCAAAAGAAAAATATATATAGATTATTATTAAATGCTGCAATGTCATCTGAGGAAATTATACAATGACATTTGAGGACATGATAAAATATCTTATTAAATTTAAAAAAGATATTTCCTTTACATGATAATGAATATATTTCAAGTTAATAGTGATACATTAGAAGTGTATGTCTTGAAGTTGTGAACAAAACATGGATGGACTCTATTACCTTGATGTTCTAGCTAATACAATAATTCAAGAAGGAAATATGATGAATACATAGTTGCAAGAAGAATTCAACATTAAATTATTATAGATGATATCATCTACCTAGAAAAACTCAGAACACATAAACTTACAAAGAAATTCAAATGGTCATAAAATAACCTTGGTCTTTTATATGCCCACATGATAGGGGCAAAGCCTAGGAAAGCCATTCTATTGTATGGTAAAACTAGCAAGTGCAAGTTTTACCATACAATAGAATATTGCTTTCCACTGGTAAAAGATTTTTCTAGGGGTACTCCACTGATCTGAACCTGATCCACTCTCACCTCCAGCACATGACTGAACAAATCAATGTTATTTATAGAGTTTGACCATATCTTGTTTATTTACTTTGCTATCACTTTGTTCTTGTAAGAATGGGTGTTTTGTATCAGCCTTCAATACCAACCATGTCTTTTCTGCCATGCATCTCATACATATTCTTTCAAGGTTAGGGCTGATAGTATCACTTCCTAGTTTTCACTTGAGGAAGACAGTTTTTAATTTTACATTTCTCCAGCCATTTCAGTTTGTATTTGGAGGAGAGAGGTTGGGAGATCATGTTTATTATACGTACATTTTAAGTGACCCTTTCAAGAAAAAAAAAATTTTTTTCTTGGTTCAAATAGTTTTTGCCCTGAATTTTTTAATTCATATTAAAATCTTAGCTTATTGCAGCAGGATTTTTCCTGGTATTACTTCTTCATTTTTTGTCATCATGAATATTTCTAAATAACGTTTTAGCATTGTCTGCTTAACAGAAAAAGAAATGGACTGTAGTGTATGCACACATGTATGCAAGTGTGTTTCACCCAGTATCAGTGTGCATTTTAAAAGTAAGTTTAAGCTGTTTATATTTATTTTCATAACATTTTAATCTAAACTTTGTCATATTTTTATGCTTTTTCCTTGTAGAAATTTACTTTCTTTTTGTTTGTTTTGCTAACTTACTACATTTCTTCCCTCTTTTGCTCCTTTTTCTAACTTTACAGGCTAACTACCATTAGGCTTAAACATACTGTAATCTTTATATTTCTCTAATATCACTAATCATCTCTTTAGTCTTTTACCATCCCATATGAAGTCATTTACATTTTCTTAACTTTCTTGTACCTTGTATAATCCCTTATGTTCCATTTATATTATTTTAAAATATTTAACGTCATTTAAAAAATAAATTTGGCATTTTCATGTAGTATTTTTTGATCTGCAAAAGACAAATGGATACCTACTAAAAATATAAAACCCAAAATAAAGGAAGCTGCAACACCAAATGTGTTTATTAAAATGCATTAAATTAGAAGCATTAATAAAAATCATTAATATAAACAATTGTCTAAATATTTTATAAATATGTCTGTAACACTATATACAACAGGAGATAGATGATTGATAGATATATACAACTATCCCCTATTCGTTCTGATAAATTGATAGATATATCTATGTCAATCTATATAGATATCGATATATAGATATAATCTATCTCTTATTGGTTCTGTTTCTTTGGAAAACCTTGCCATATATATATGATATATGACATATGTTTAGGGTTTACCATGTACATATTAACTTATCAGAATCAGCTTTAGCTTCATACAAGCTTAATTCCAGTAATATATACAAATGTTAGTCTTAAATAACTCTGTTCTTTTTTCCCAATTTTTGTGGCATTACATAATATACAGTATGTTTACTAATCTTACATACCCAATAATATACTGACATAATTATGACTTAACTGTCATAATTTCGTTACCCCACCCACTTTGATCCCATTCACTTCCTTTGTTCTGTTGTATTAATTTCTATATTGCTGGGTTATAGGTCCACCCACTCAATTACAATTGTTTTCTTTATCAGATAAGAGAAGAAATGAGGAGATTGTGCATTAATAGTGTCTGTTATAATTACATAATTACCATTACTTTTGCTCCATGTTTGCATGTATTGCAAGGTCACTTGCTTTCAGCCTGAAGAAATTCCTTTAATATTTCTTGTAAGGTGGGTCTGCTAGCAATGAATTCTCTGTTTTTGTTTATATAGGAAAGTCTAAGTTTCACCTTTAATCTTGAAAGATAGCTTTCACCTTTAATCCTGAAAGATAGCTTTGATTGTTAGATGGATGGATGGATAGATAGATAGATAAAAGATATATAAGGTTTATTTATCATCTATCTACAGTTCTATCTATATCTATCTATCTATCTGGAGATAAATAGTCTAGAAACTATTGATAAAGAATTGGCTCTTACAATTATGGAGGCTGAGAAGATCTGGAGACCCAGTCTAGGTCAGAGGCCTGAGAACCAGGACAGCCAATAGTGGAACTTCCAGTCAGAGTCAGAGTCAGAAGGCAGAAGGCAGAAGACTGATGTTTCAGCCTGAAGAGAGCAGAGAGAGAGCAAATTGTCCCTTACTCAGCCTCTTTGTTCTATTGAGATCTTCCACCAATTGGATGAGTCCCACTGACATTGGGGATGGCAAACTGCTTTACTCAGTCTACTGATTCAAATGTTAATCACATCGAGAAACACTTTCAAATATACACCCACAACAATGCTTAAACAAATCTATGGGCACCCCATGGCCCAGGCAAGTTGACATAAGAAATTAACCATCACAATATCTATGAAATTAAAATGCTATGTTAAAAATATTCATTTAACGCAAAAGAAAGCAATAAAGAAGAAATAGCAGAACATAAAAGGCAAGAGACCTGTGGAAAACAAAATATAAATTGGCAAACATAAATCTAAATATATCAATAATAGCATTAAATGTGAATGAATTACACAATCCAATCAAAAGGCAGAGATTGTTAGACTGGATGAAAAAAATGACAACTATATATTGCGTACAGGAGACAGTTTAGATTCAAGACACAAACAGGCTGAAAGTAAAAGAATGGAAAAAGATATATCATTCAAACAGCAACCACAGGGGAGCCAGAATGGCTATACTAATATTAGAAAAATAGACTTTAAAACAAAAAAAAATGTTAAATGAAAATCAAAACCACAATAAGATACCATTTCACACTCACTAGAATGTCTAAAGTTTAAAAATCACATACAATGAGTTGCTAAGGATGTGGAGAAATTGGAACCTTCATTCACTGCTGGTGAGATTGTAAAATGGTTCAGCCACTTTGGAAAACAATCTGGCCATCCCTCAAAAGTCTAAACAGAGTTACAGTATGACTCAGCAATCCCACTCCTCAGTATATATTCAAGAGAAATGAAAACATACATCCAAATAAAAGTTTGTACACAAATGTTTATAGCATCACTATTCATATTAGCCAAAATGTAGAAACAACCCAAATGTCCAGGAATGGATGAAATGATAAAATATGGTATATACATACAACAGAATATTATTTGGTCACAAAAGGAATAAAATATGAACACATGCTACAACTTGTGTATGAAGCTTGAAAACATTATGCTAAGTGAAAGAAGCCAGTCACAAAAGAACACATATAATATGATTCCATTCATATGAAAGCTTAGGATAGGAAAATCTGTATAGATGGAAAGTAGACTGATGGTTGCTTAGGGTTGGGAGGATAGGGCAGGGGGAATAGGGTGGCAATAGCTAAAGGATACAGGAGTTCTTAGGTGAAGAAAATGTTCTGAAATTGACTGATAATGATGGTTGCACATATTTTTAATGTACTAAAATACACTGTAACATTTAAGTGGGTAGATTGTATTGTATGTGGGTTATAGCTCAACAAATCTGTTTAAAAATTCATGTCTTCTTTGAAATTATTTAAATCAAAGAAAAGAAACAAACTATAGTAATAAAATATTCAATCCCTCTTTCACACAAATTTCTTTTCTAAAGAATATAAAATTCAAAGTGACATTTCACTATTTTTCATTTCCATACTGTCTCCTGATTGTGATACCTTTCTTCACTCCAACAACAAAAAAATCTAATTCTCATTATTCTATAAGCAGTTCCAATGTCACTTCACCTGACTCTTCCATAGGCAACATAGTCACTAATGTGATCTGTGTTTTTATAGGACTGTGTTCATACCACAATTACAAAGATTACCCTTGATCATAATCATACATTATCATTTTGGTTTCCTTCTCTACATCCTGAGATTTTAAAAGACGGGACTTTAGTAACATTTTTATTTTTATGCTCAGTATTCAACACTGTAGACTTAGAAGCAAATTTCACTTGAAGAAGCATATATAACTCCACTTTTGTGCAATATCCATTTCAAGGCATCAAAGGGAGAATAGAAATATATTAGATAAGATTATTTATTTTTTCTAAGTTTCTCTCATTGTCAAAATTTCTCTTTATAGTCAAGGACAAAGCATCTGCCTATTCATATTATAATGGAAAAAAGCTTTCTCCAGGTTATCCAAAAGTATGGAAACATGTACTGCACCTATAATATGCTATACAATTTATTAAGTATCTTAATTCAACTTAATAATTAGTTCAGGGGAACTAGTATTTTTAATAAAAATGATTGCTTTGTCTTATAAATCCATATATAAGCTGAACATATATTTTCATATTTCACATTTTATATATATATTTCAATTTACCTTAGAGATTGCACTTCTTGGTTTTATGGTTTTTCTCATTATGTTGAAAGATTTCCCTCTCTCAAAAGAAATAAATTTGTTCAATAATGTCAATGTTAAATAAGGCATTTTGAGAAGTCGTGACATATTCATAAAATTAGAATATGCCTTCTAATGACATAGGTATTTAGATGAATATGTGTAAATCTTTAAAGATAAATTTAAAAATTGACATTCTATACCCAACCAAATTTGGAAATGAAGAAAACTCTTTATGATTTTGCTGTATTTAGCATTGCTAGGAATACTTTTGATGGTGCCCATCTTTTAGAGGCATCTTCAAATGAAGAAGCAGAGACAAACATTGGCAGGATGAAGCTTGAGGCTCTTTAAGATGTCAACTTGCCACTTTTAGAGAAATATGTTTAACTTATAATGGTTTTGCATTACTTCTAATGCTTCTTTTAATGTTATTTCCCATGAGTTGATTTCACTATATGTACCAGAGGTAAAATATTTCTTATTTATTTTCCCAGGATGTTAGATATAATAAATATTAGCTCTGTCCTTCCCTCTTCCTCACTATCTTACTTTGCTCCTCCCCATTTTATAAGTAGCTCAATCTTCAACATTTATTACCTTTGAAGAGAGATGATACAGTGCTGGAGGAGGTCACGGAGAGGACGTGACCACAGGTTGACCACTGAGCTGGACCCGGGAAAATGGAGGCTCCTCACTCCCTCCTTTGTCTTTGGAATGCACACTTTTCCCACCATATCTACAGTGAGAGTAATTTTCAATGATGCGACCTTGAGAGAGCAACCTGTTGTAGAGACCATCTGGACAGTACACTTGACTGAACGCAGTTAAGTTCTGTATATAAACTTTTACGATTCTGGCAGATGCAGAGATCTACTTGTCATTCGGCCGTCCGACACAAGCCTCGTATGTAAGTTCCCTTGCTCATTAAAACAGCCAGCTAACAATTTGGAGTGGTCTGCTTCTTTCTTTGGTCTCTCCTTGCCCTCCATGTATAGAGGTCAGTTTGCAAACAAACATACAGCAAAAAGGAGAAATCAGTTCTCTTTTAAGTTTAAAAACAGTTTCCTTAGAGGAATAATTTAGACGAACAAGTGAAATAGTTGAAAAACCAGGCTAGTCTCCAGATAGGAGAAAAAGAAGTTAGATGAAATACAGGTGGTCCTTATCTATGCCTTCCACGTGAAATCACTTGGATGCCCAGCTCTGTGGGAGAGAAGGCTGTAGAGCTCCACCCAGATTTTCAGCCTTCAGGAGCAGAGATGCACCATGCTCCTATTTCCAGGAAAACACCATGTGAGGCAAGAAACCAGGGTTGTTTGTAACTAGCATAGGGCAGAAGTAATAGGATAAAAGTGGTTAAGAACTTTTTTTCCCCTAGGCAAAATCCTGATGTGGTCTCAGAATTCCCACCACTCAGCTAGGATCAGGATGATTAAAATGTTTACTTTCTCATAAAAATGGCATATAATGGTGAAGGGCTTTGAACATAAGTTTCCCATGGTCACACAAGGAAACTTACAGAGTACAGTTTTTTCTGCCCCTTAGAGGGGTATATATGAAGCTGAGAGTGAACCAAATAAGGAGAAACTTTTGGTTAAGGGTCAAGAATGGCACAGAGGCAACTAACAGGAATAAATATCCTGATGTCAAACAGGAAGGTAGAAACACAGGTGTGAGTAAGAATCATGATGCTCATGAAAGAAAAGCCACCACTTCTCTCTCTAGCCATGGTTTTGCACTTCCTAAATCCTCCAGAACTTACACAAACCCTCAGAAAAGCAAGAAAATCCTAAACTGATAGCAATTACACAAATAATATGTGGTAGAACAAGGACTCATACTTGATATGGATTAGTTATAGAAAATTAAATTACATTTCTTACACACCTGAGTTTCTGGACTGAGATTCATGTGTTCTAAGAAACAATTTAGAATATTGAAATCTTTATTTTTAGGAATTTGTTTGAAGTTATCTAAAAGGAACACTGATGTGTTTAAAAATAAGTTCAAAGTACTGCAAACACAAGACTATGTGATAAATAGCATCTACGAGGAGAGATGTGGTTTAACTGGATATCAATTGAAGTCACCTGGATTATCAATATTTTGAAAATAAATATCATGGTGAAACTAAAAACTGACTGAAACTATTTCTTAACTGATTTTTTTTAATGCTGCTAATTTCTGCCAACAGGGATTTTCCTAAACCTCTCATAGACTGGAGTAATTACATGTTCTTTAATTGAGAGATAATGAATTAATTTTAAGCATTTTGTCTTTTTTCTAATACATAAAAATAGTAATATTACAATCCTCAAGATATTTTATATTAAGCCTCCAAGTATTCTCTTTCCAAATCTTTTTCTCAAGATTGAAAAATACATATATATGAATACCAGAGGTATAAATCTCAGAACTAAACTAAATTCTATCATTTAATAAACACTTGATAGTATATGAAGGATGTGGTAGGTGTTGCAGAAAATGCAAATATATGTATATATATGTACAATACAGTGGCTAGAGAGCTTATACTCTAGTGGATAAATAAGACATGCAAACAAATATCTGTAATGCAAGATATAAAGTGATAAATGTTAAAGGCAGACTGATAAATTATGAAAATTAAGTAATTAAAACATCACTTCTGGGCACAGGGATCAGGGAAAATTTCATGGAGGGGAAAGCTGGCAAAAATGGATCTTGAAAGATGAATGTCATTTAAACAAAGAGAAATGGAAGAAAAGGCTTTCTAGGAAGAAAAGTCACAGGGAGCAAAATCGTATAGGTGACAAAGTGAGTTACGTAGAACAAAAAGATGTACCTCAGTTTTGTGAGAAATTAGAGCAGCACCGTATAGTAGAACTTTCTGAGAGTGAAAATATCCACTCTATGTGCTATCCAATACAACAGCAACTAGCCACATGGTTATTGAACACTTGAAATGTAGCTAGTGTGACTAAGGAAATAAATTTATAATTATATTTAATTTTAATTACTTTAACTTGAAAGTTCAGTGGCCACACACGTCTGGTGAATATCATATTGGACAGAGCAACCTTTGAGTGAATTGTGGCAAATAAGGTGTTGAGCCCTGTTTGTGGATTGAGTAAACTAGTAAGCAATAGGAAACATTTCAAGTTTTCTAGTAGGAGAATATCAAGAGCACAAATATAGAAAACACCAAACTGACCAACAACTGACAGGCTTATGAAAGAGTAGATGAGAATAAAACAGAAACTAGAGGAAAGAAGTCTTTTATGAACACTTTTGCAGCAGTGTAATGAGAGCCTCAATTAGAATAGTCTCATTTAAATGGTGAAATGCATAACAGAAGCAAGGAATCTTCCAGACATGCAACTGCCAGTGCTTGGCACTATCTTATCTGGGAAGCCTTCTCTGACTTCTGCTAACTCTCTTCTTGACTCTCCTCATTTCCTCCAACATCCATTATGAGTTTCTGGAATATGCTATGAAAGTGGATATTTCTATAGTATTATTTTACAGGACTGTCACTTTCTGGTTATCTCTCACTCCTGGTAGATTGAAAATTACAAAATGACAGAATGTGGTTTATAAGTCATGGCATCTGCCAGTGCTGGGAACATGAAAGTTATTCACTATGTCAATGGCTAAGACTGAATCGGCAAGAAGGAAGGTACTAATAAACACACTGGTAATCGTCTGAATTATTGGAAAGATGGTTATGCCATGAACAAAATGGAGAATGCAGAAAAATGTATTTAGCAGAAACTGGTGAATCATTTCAGGCATGCTAAAGTTATGATTTCTGGCAACATTCAAGTAGTCAGAAAGGTAAAAAAGAACTTAGCTGTGGGGAGAGCAGTTAAGAAGAAAGGTATAAGTATAGGAGCAACCCACAAAAGTGGTAACTAAAACTACAGATATCTAGGAGACTGTAAAAATGTGTGCACATAAAAAGGACACTGGATTAATTAGCACAAGGTAATTTTATGTTTCTTTAAAGATAAAAGCAGATTTGCCTATTTAATCAAAGTAATAGGGAAAAATAATTGAGGATTTAGTTCTCTATGTACTATATTTTGTTCTCCCAAGCAAGAATAAATTGTTTTTTTACCTTCACTCCATTTTTCTAGGTGTTAGTGTCACCAATTCTGAGTTCAGGTAAATGGATGAGGCATTAACAGCTCAATATCCTTAGGCTTGCTCATGGCATGTAAGATACACACACAGGTCTATTTCACAAGGCAAGGTAAAAAAAATATATATGAATTATCATTGTTTTTCTAAGGTTAATTAATTATATCTTTATACTCTTTAATGTAGTAGATCCTAATATTATTTTTTAAACTTGTTCAGAAGTATATGTGATTTAATAGAAATAAAATAAATACTGGGATGAAAGTCAGAAGGTCTGAGTTCTAGACTTGACATAAAATAATTGACCATTTGAATGTTGTCAAATAATTAAATATTTGTCAGCATTGGGGTCATTACTGACTAATGCCTGAATTGAAATACATGAGCTTAAGGTTTTAAGTAGTCAAAATAAATGAATTTAGACAAAGAATTTACTTTTGAGAAATAATGTTTTAATAGTGAAAACAAAATTTGACTCTAAACTCTCTTTTTAATTTATTCACAAACATTGTCAAGTTTCTTTGGTTATGTTGTTGAATCACAGTAACATATTTTTGCGTTAGTATTTGCACCACACTCTGGAAGACAATATCTACTGAGATAACTGATGTATGTACACCACCATCACTGACTGCTATAATAATGTTGATTTATTTTGTAAAAGATGCATGTGCCATAATTAGAATCTTTAAAGATGAAGAGAAACATATCCTTCCTGTTTCATATCCTTTCCTATTCATATCCTGTTTCAGATAGTATGCTTTCTATCCACATACCAGTGAAAATAGTTGGTCTCTATTCTACAATATAGAAGATCAATGACTTATTATAATAATAACTGTGTTATTTGCTAAAATGTTATGTTCACTTACTTTTCTATCACTTATATTAAATGGTGTAGGGAGAGCAACAAATGCAGAAAGATATGCTTTATTTTTATGTATAACATGTGGTAATAATCAATAATGAATACTAATAACTAAAGTGGGAAACCTAAACTAAATAATGAATTTACAGACATGAATTTCATCTTAGTGATGATTTTTCCTTGCCTATTAACACATTTTTACCACAGTTTAATTAGGTATATTACTCTTAACAGAACTAATATGTTCAAGAGGGAAACACTTAAAAAAAATTTGTTCTAACATTAAGTTTATGCATCTAAGAGCCTTATATTTGTAATATCTGACATATGAATATGTTCTTATAAATTTTTCATATAATAGAGAATTATATTCTATAAAAAGTGAAAACTTACTATTGAGGTAAACACATAATAGTTTGATGCACATGCCTCCATCATTTTCCTAAATGCACTTAGAAAAGATTTAATTTGCATAAAGGGATTATACAGTATATATTCTTATTTTACCTAATAATGTGTCTTGACAATCTCTTCATACCCATTTATAGACATCTACCTATTTTTTTTATTATGACATAGTATGCTATTGTAAAAATTTGCCATGTTTTATTTAACCCTTCAATAATGATGAATATTCAGTTGTTTTCATGACCTAATAATTTCCCAAAGACCCAACCTCCAAATACCATCACATTGAACATTAAGATTTAACATATGAATTAAAGGAGGGGGACACAAACATTCAGTCTATATCACCCATAATATCTTCGTCCCATTATATTTTTCTCCTCAGTGTAGTGGCTTAATACATTCTATTTCTATTAACAATCCTGATAAGTTTCTTTCCTTCAATAAAGCAAATCATTTTTCTGATCAATACTGTCCAGTATTATCCATTATTATTCTATGCTCTTTAATTTCATTATTCAAAATAAACCTCATGAGAAACTTACGAGTTAAGAATTTTGATATTTCGGTTCCACATGAACAACTAAGCCACTCTTAATAGTCTTATCAAGTGTTATATATCAAATCCTATTTGCTGAGTAAGTCAATCCTTTAAAAACCTCAAATATTTGGATTTGGATGTACTAAAATCAAATTACATTTCAAAAGCTTAATACAGTCACGCAATTAAAATATGAAAATACCTCATGGTAAGTCTATGAAACCTTCCGAGATTGAAAGCATTTCCTCCACTACAGATTCCTCACAGATGGTACTTCAGTATCAGCTAGTACTTCAGAAAACAACCATGATCATATCTTCTAACTTCATCATATCTTCCATAACATTCATTACCTCTCCAAGCTCCTGTAAGAAGCCTTGCTGTTTTGTGGATGGTAGGCACCATAGGCATATATCACCTCAGTATTCACATTTGTTAAATTGCTCTCAACTATTCTCAACTTTTTCTTTTTTTAAATAAAAGCCATCTTCTCTGCTTCATGTTCTCCATGTTTCTGGATGACTCAATGTCTGTGTGGACAATCCTTCCAACATCCTGGTTACTCTGTTTGTAACTTCATCTCTAGGAAAAGCCTTTATTTTCCTTCCACTTCCACTGACTGCATCCATGGCCACAGGTTGGACATTATCATCATCCACTGAACTGCTGCATCTTTAACCGTCTTAGTTCTCCAACCATTTTATCCCAGTACATTACACCTTTTTATCTAATATAATTAAGGCTCTCAGTCTCATTATCTCTCTTCATTGTCTTATCTACCCTTGACTTTCCTTTCCCATCCAATACTGTGGACCTTCATCTCAAATCTGTATTTGCCAATACCCACAATTCCATTGTGTGTCCCAAATTTAAGGAGAGTAATTAAGAAGTTATTTCAACAATCTAAGTATAATTGAAGATAAAATCTGAAAAATTCAATGATTGTTTGAATAAATGCTATGAGTGATACCACTATGTCAAAAAAATAAAATACACAGAAATCTCCATTTTCCCCTCATTATATTTCTATGCTCCAACCATGTAGAATTTTTATTTTCATCAAATGTTACCTCTCCCCCCATTCACCCACCCAACTTGACATGGCTATATTCTATTCATACTTTAAATGTCAGATACTTTAAAGGTCAGATACTTTTCTGACCTTGAGAAATTAATAAAATGCTCTTGAATATGCTGCATTGAAACCTATAGTCTCCTATCATAGCAATGATAATGGTCTATTGTAATCTTCTGGATTCTGTTTCATTTTGGTTTTTTCCACAGAATTGTAAATTCTCTGAAGGCAAAACCTTTGCCTAACTTTATTTGTTAGTCTCTCAGGTAATAGTACAGTGTCTAACACACATAAGTCATGCAATAAATCTTTATTAAGAGAATAAATAAGTGAATAAATAAGTAGATTGGTTAATCAGTAATGACTCAGTATTAGATTAATAAATAAAAGACAACTGAACTAATTTGAGAGTCAGTCAATTAAGTGTCCCAAGGTAAAAAATTACTGAAAGCCTTAGTTAATGGTATAAAAATGGTAAGAGATTAAGCTTTAGAAGATTCAGACAATTTCCAGTAAAGTTTTCCTGGCTGGTGTGGTTTTGCATATGGCAAGTCCCATGGTATCACATTCAAATACTGAAACTCCCCCTAGTGGGCTTGATGAAGCACCCTGTGCTTTGCAAACTGTGTCCTTTGGCTTCCTTTAGGACACCTGAAAACTGCAAGCCTCCCATTTGTGCGTGAGTGAATGATATGGAAAGCTCATGGGGTCTTTTGAGTTTAAATTGTATAACTTAATCTGGTATTTCATCCATGCAAAATATTTAAAATTAACTTACACTGATTATTTGGTGTCATATGACTATAAAACTAAAATGCCTTACATGTTTTACTTTATTCTGTCAAGCTCCTTATATGAATAGACATAGTTTTGAAAAGTATCTCAAGTTCTTCTAGAGTTAGCATTTTGGTTTGTTCTTATTTAGTGGCACAAATTGTATATCAATACTTTTTATAAAAAATCATATTTTAATGAAATATTATTTATAAATCAAAATTAATACAAAAAGTCTATGATGAACAAAATGTCCATTTTTAAACAAAGGCATGGTGCTGTTCTGCTCTCTGTTTGTTTTGTGACCCTGTGCTATTTGTACAACAGGAACAGACATTTTCAATCAGCCCAGGGATCCCAGCTCTCCTGCCAAGTAAGCTTATGACAATAGTGTGTGAAGAGATTGAACAACTCAGGACTTTATACTGTCATTTTTTTTTTTTTTTCTTTTGCAGTACGTGGGCCTCTCACTGTTGTGGCCTCTCCCATTGCGGAGCACAGGCTCCGGACGCACAGGCTCAGTGGCCATGGCTCACGGGCCCAGCCGCTCCGCGGCATGTGGGATCCTCCCGGACCGGGGCACGAACCCGTGTCCCCTGCATCGGCAGGTGGACTCTCAACCACTGCGCCACCAGGGAAGCCCTATACTGTCATTTTTAAATCATAAAACTTATAGTAACTAATTCCACTTGGTTTGAAATATGGGAGACTATTTTGGTAAGTATACATATGGGTACACATTTTTCCTTTTACAGCCAGCTCCAATATGGGTCAGCATGATACAACAAGAAAAGAAAAGAAGCTAGGCAAGGTGACTTTAGGTGAAGTTTCAAACCCAGCCTAATCTCTTGAAAAAAACTGGAATATAAATTACAGTTGGCCCTCAGTATCCACACATACCCCATTCACAGATTCAACCGACCGCCATCAAACTCGACCCCAAGGGTATAGAGGGTCCAACTGCACTACAGGGACTTGAGCATCCTCTTAATCTGGTGTCCATTGGGGAGTCCTGGAACCAGTACCTTGCGGATTCTGAGAGGTGGCTGTACAAATTAAAGTTTGTCTATCTTGAGACAAAGAGTCTGGGATTTTATCCTCCCATAGCAGCAAAGCACTGGCAATAAGCCACCTCCAGGAGAAGGTAGAACAGACTCCCAGGCACTTCAGCTTTTCCACAGAGATGCCAAAGGACAATCGTCTCAAGAAGGTTGCATGTGCAAGCCTGAACAGCAAACCTCACAGACACTGTGAAGAAGTATTATTTAACAGGGCATATGCTAGTGTCCTTGAAAAAATACTGGCTAAAAGTCCACAATCTGATTTAATCCAAGTTGTAGTCATTTACTGGTTTAGATCAAGTTCTCCCAGAACAGACCCTGAGACAAGAATTTGTCTCCATATCCTAACAATGTCCATTAATAAAGAACACAGATGTAGGAACCAAATGATTTATAATGGAAGTGTTCCTACTGGAAACTAGAAAAGAGAGTGGGAAAGCAGGACAGGAAAGCAAGGTCTGTTTAGGATGAGACAAGTACGGCACTATCCTCAGGTGCAAAATATAAAGGGTCAACATGGATGGACCTAGAGATTGTCATACTGAGTGAAGTAAGTCAGAGAAAGACAAATATCATATGATATCACTTATATGTGGAATCTATAAAAGGGTACAAATGAACTTATCTGCAAAACAGAAATAGAGTCACAGATGTAGAAAACAAAATTATGGTTACCAGGGGGTAAGGGCGGGGGGAGGGATAAACTGGAAGATTGGGATTGACATATACACACTACTATATATAAAATAGATAACTAATAAGGACCTACTGTAGAGCACAGGGAACTCTACTCAATGCTCTTTAATGGCCTATATGGGAAAATAATCTAAAAAAAGTGGATATATGTATATGTATAACTGATTCACTTTGCTATATACCTGAAACTAACACAACATTGTAAATCAACTTACCTTCTTACCAGAGGGTAAGAAGTAGTGATGATCGGGAGATGGGGCTTGCACAGTAGAGTCAGAACTGAGGGAGTCTTCCCATCCACATCTTCAGGCATTCATGGCACCATGTTCTCAGACCACCTGGTCACCTCCCTCATCACCAGATCTAGCTGGGCATAAGTTGGGGGTTGTGTTAGTGATAGCATGTTCCAGTAATAACTAGTGACCATGAGACTGCTATTGGATAATGGAGATGATATTGAGGAAAATACTAGACACTTGTAGAAAAAGGAAGACTGCTTCGTTGAGGCACAGGTTATTTTCCCTTAATCTGTTCAAGACCTCTGGGGAATACCTAACTTAAGGAAAGGTTTTAATGCAAGTGGAAAGAGTCTTTTGGGCCTCTCACTGTTGTGGCCTCTCCCGTTGCGGAGCACAGGCTCTAGACGCGCAGGCTCAGCGGCCATGGCTCACGGGCCCAGCCGCTCCGCGGCATGTGGGATCTTCCCGGACCAGGTCACGAACCAGTGTCCCCTGCATCGGCAGGCGGACTCTCAACCACTGCACCACCAGGGAAGCCCGGAAACAGTCTTAATCAAACTCAAAAAGATAACTCAAACATTTGGCATTTATTTTATTTATTTATTTATTTATTTATTTATTTATTTATTTATTTATTTATTTATTTATATCTTGCTATCTTAACCTGATATGCATTATGAGTCTGTTACTATTTGTGGGGCTACGTAATGAACAAAGCTAGGCCATGTGCCCATATATGGCTAGGGATCTTTAGGAACCTTGACAGACAGCTCTATAAAGACTGCAGACAAGGAGAGTGAGGTAATAACCAGAAAGGAAATCACAGCGTGATAACCAGAAAAACGTTAAGATTATGTTGTACAAACAGAAAAATGAAAGTAAAAACAAAGAATGAAAATATTATTTAAGTCTCTCAAAAGCTATCAAGTGCACATTGGTTGGACAGGAGTCATATGCAGTCCAGAGCACAGAAGAAAAATCCCCAATAACATCATATCAGAACCAGGGACAAAATAAGAGTAAAAGATAAGCAAGTCAGAAGCCCCTGAACTGTTGTGAGAGCTGAGATGCAATTTGAATTCAATCTTCTCGTCAACCAAAGCATGAGTCACATCAAACAGAGATCTATCTTCCACCGTACAGAAATGGATGTTACACTGAAATTTAATATAAAGAAAACAGAAAAAAAATTGATGTAAATACCTGCTGTTTGAGTCATCAACACAATTTTTTAAATATAAAAAGTGTATGCTACATTTTAGAGCAGTTTCTATTCAAAATAATTGGTCTCAACAATACATAAATAATGATACCCTCAGATAACTGGAAAATTCTGTGATTCAGAAAAAGTTTTCTCCCAGAGTTATGAATACATGGAAAAAAATAATTGCATTATTGACATGATATATGTACAATATTGAAAAGTCATCATGTCAAAATTGCATACATGATCTATAAAATACTAGAAATTGATAGAGCTGTGCAACTACATAACATTTAAATTCAATGTTTAGAAGTCAGTGTACTTCTAGCATTCTATATGCATTAATTTTCTAATAAATTAATATATTGAGATATTTCCAAATGATGTAAATATCAATAGGTTTTGAATTAAAACTCCTGAATTAAAAATTGGTTTGCTCTGCAAAGGGAAAAGAAAATAAACATTTACAGGTGTATTCAATATTCACCTTTTCTATGTGTATGAAGATTGTCAATTTCAGGATTCTTCTCATGCAATTTATATAAATATCACCAAATAACTGATGCAAAACTGTTTATTTGAGCGGCAGCTTAACTTACTTATCAACAAGTTAACAGCGTGCTCTTTCCCCCTGCCCCTTCCTGCTTCAGCTCTCCCAGAGTCTCTCTGTGTTAGCTGATTAGTGTGATTTCCAGATATTATAACATCATTCAAGGATACAATTTTATAATTTGTATTGAGGAAAAATTAGCTTTTTTATATAAATCGCACAGTTAAAGTAATTATAACAGTAGGTATGTTTTTCTTGTGTTTAATTTTTTTTCACCAGTTTTCCCATTTACTAAACAGCCTATGGCACCCCAAAGCTTGCTTGGCTAGACTTAGGTGGGGTGCCTATTCTCTTTCCTAGGAAAACTGACCCATGTGAAATTCACTATCCTCTTTTAACCTCTACTATAAAGAAGCGTGTTGAAAATGGAGGGGCCTGCTATCTCCCTTTTGATTCAGTAGGACGTCAGGTCATTTTGATGGACACTAAAATCTTAAAAATTCACCTGTTCATGGCACAGAAAAGTCCAATTGCTACTTCCAGAGAGAAAACTGTTCAACATTATCAGAATTTGATTAACACAAAATCATGATCTGCTAGGAAACAGTGATACTGTCATAACACCTTTCTCTAGTATTTTGCAGAGAGACAAGCAAGCATCTCAAAAAGCCATAAATAGGAAGGTTTTCAACATGAATTCCACAATACCAGAAAACTTACTGTATTTCCCTGCATATTTTCTCCTTACATGTTCTATGTTTTTAAATACTTAGAATAGACACATATACAATTTAGTGCCCTGATCAAGCCTCCTCATATTTTTTTTTCTGCATTTGGACAGGATGCCCTAAGCATAGTGTATCTTATCCATGCCAGATCGGACAAATGTCAGACTAGAGGAAAAGCCAGTTGCTTGCCTCTGTGCAAAGTAGCAAGTAAAGAGAACCAATCAGCCTGAATTCTGTCAATACTAAACTAAATTTAGACCCAAGCAGCCCAAGTAGCTGCCTTGGCTGCCCTGATTTCCACTGATTAAATGTGCTAAAGACCTTTAATCAATTAGGGTCAAATTACTTCAGAATAATTTCAACACAAAATAAGAACAAAGCTATTTTTAATAAGTGTTCATGTGTATATTACCAGATAAAATTTACTTTCTCACATTCATATAAGGGACCTCTACTTATCCACTATGAATTGAATTCTTTCCTGAGAATTTCACTACAGATCTTGTTTTTCAATCATTCACTCATCCAATCAATAATTTATCAAATCTCTAATACTGAAGGGCACTGGACTAGTATTTGAAGTTTTGGAGAAAAAAAAAAAGTCACTGTTCATTAGGACCACAAACTTGAATACAGAGACTATATAGGTAAAAATGGTGATATATTATGATAAATATTCCAACAGGATTATGCACAAGTTCCTACCAGAACACAGAAGGTCATTTTGCTCAAACCAAGGAGAATAATAAATTAATTCTGCAAAAAGGAAAAAAAAAAAAATCAACTGATTTAGTTTGAAGCCTATCCTGGAGTTTTCCTTGCAAAATGGGAACAAAAATGAGGGAGCAAATGTCAGGAAAAGGGAGCAGCAGTAACTGGTAGAAATGCACATATTTTTCAAATAATTTGAAGGACATACATAGACATTGAGGAATTTTAAGTAAGAGAGTATAAAATGAACTGAATTATGTATCAGAAAGATCAATCTAAGTCCTCAGTAGAGAATGCATTGAACTGGGCTGGGATGTGAAGTGTTGAGGGCCTGAAGAAAATCAGTGATGATGAAATTCATAGGAAGACACTGATTTTAGAGATATTAAGGACACAGAATAAGAAAGAAGTGAGGACAAGAGAGGAAACAGGCACAAATTCTAGGTTTCTGATTTTGTCTACTGGCTAGGAAATTATGATTCAAAAGTCCTAGACTTCAATTGTAAAATAAGTGAGAAAACAAATTAAAGAAAAATGGTACAGGGCTTCCCTGGTGGCGTAGTGGTTAAGAATCTGCCTGCCAATACAGAGGACACAGGTTCGAGCCCTGGTCCTGGAAGATCCCACATGCCGTGGAGCAACAAGGCCCGTGTGCCACAACTACTGAGCCTGCACTCTAGAGCTTGCAAGCCACAACTACTGAGCCCATGTGCTGCAACTACTGGAGCCCGTGCGCCTAGAGCCTGTGCTCTGCAACAAGAGAAGCCACCACAATGAGAAGCCCGTGCACCGCCACCAAGAGTAGCCCCAGCTCGCTGCAATTAGAGAAAGCCCGCGTGCAGGAATGAAGACCCAACACAGCCAAAAATAAATAAATATAATAAATAAATTTATTTTAAAAAAGGGAAAATGGTACAAATAGGAAAAATATTTGAAACATTATCATCATGATATATAATCTTAAGAAATTATTCTACTTGACTACCTAAAACCAACCTTGGTTTTAAATCAAATCCAGTCTAGTCATCAGTAAAGCTAGGCAGATACTTAGTGATATTGATCAACCAGAGTCTACTATAGTTTATTGAGAACGAGCAATACATCCCTTAAACAATATTAAGACCCCATAGGTCTTCCTCATCCTCCATAAATGAATTATGAATAAAACAAAACCAAAAGCTGTTTAAGAGATAACAAGAATTAAAGAATTTGCAGCAGATGGTACCAGCTGTGCACATTTAATTCCAGCTCAAACAATCTGCCAAACAGACAGAACTGCTTTTGCATGGGAAATTGGAGTGTCTCAGAGCCAAGGAGGAAATCAGAGTAGAATTTCTGGCATTAGTTATCAAACCTTTTATTATAATTAATGTTAGTGGACACAACCCTTCTTTCCCTTCCCTGCTTTCTTTGCACTATGTGCATTGCCTCTACTTCCTCTCTCTTTCATAAGCATATATACACCTACACACATATATACATACACACACCAATGTTTCCATCAATTAAATAAAGAATAAACTCAGAGTTACATAGTCAAAATGTAATCTAGGCATTCATCAAACATGTATTAAAGTGATTAAAGTGTATAGTATAAAAGCGTTTATTGTGGACCTTTTAAAGATACATGTGAAACGAATCCTAACATGTTTCAATACATGTGTAAAGACATAAACTATAAATAACAAAGTAGTATAAATGTCATAATGTAATCCATATAGACAATATGTATATGCTTAAAGAAAATAAGACCTGAACTCAGCATTGAAATTTGGAATTTGGATATGCAAATAAAAAATAAGTAAGTATTAAAATCCAAGAGAGCAATATCAACTAAGACTCAGATGCAGAATGCAAACACATTTGGAGTGTGTGCTGATTAGAACT
This sequence comes from Lipotes vexillifer, assembly GCF_000442215.2. Classification (NCBI taxonomy): domain Eukaryota; kingdom Metazoa; phylum Chordata; class Mammalia; order Artiodactyla; family Lipotidae; genus Lipotes; species Lipotes vexillifer. The sequence continues at coordinate 1,181,634 of NW_006796614.1, read as the reverse complement.
GACTCACTAGAAGGAGGAAACATCCCTGAATGATCTTGACTATGAGATGTAATACTGTCAATTTATCCTGAAGATAATGATAATGGAACAACATGAAGGTTGTCTGAAAAGGTAAGAGCCATGATGAAATGATCATACTCAGTGCATGACAGAATGAAGCAGCCAGTGTAACTAGTAGGTCCTTGCAATAACATATGCATGAGATAATTAGTACCCGAGCTCACGTGATGGCAGTAAAATGGAAAGGAACTTAGTGGAGTCTAATATAAAGGAGGCATTTTCAGATATTAGTGTTTGACTCTATCACAGACATAAGGAAGAGAGAGGTGTAGAAAATGAGGTTTTGACTCTGAGTAGTTGGGATGAAAATGGCAACGCTTACAGAGAAGTTCAATCAGAAGAAGCAAATTTGGGGAGGGAGGAGAATACGGAAGAGGATGAGTGCAACGTGAGCTGCATTGTGCCTGAGATGTTAGGAACAGAGCAAAATGTACCTAACTTGAGCTCAAGCTGGGGCTTGAGAGTTCTAGATCACACACAAATATTTATGTAAAACTCATTCTAAAAGAGGTGATAGTCATAAGAATACATCAGTAGTTTGAAATAAATGAATATTAATGAGTGAAAACTTACGGAGGTCTCAAAATGTTTCAGTAAAGAATGTTCTCACTTAGGGTGGGGATAGGAAGAAGAGCCTTTGTCGGGGGTCAGAGGGACAGATATCAGAGATCAAATTGGAATCCACTAACCATGTTCCTAAAACCAATGTCATTGGCTGTCTTGGGTACACATTAATTTCCTAGGGCTCTGAAAACAAATTACTAGAAACTTGTTGCCTTAAAACAACATTTAGAGTTTGAAATCAAGATGTCAGCAGGATAGATTCCTTCCGGAGGTTCTGAGGGAGAATTCATTCCATGCCTCTCTCCTAGCTCCTGGTGACTGCCAGCACTCTTTGGCCTTACGTGGATTGTAAACTCATCACTCCAATTTCTGCTTCTTTTTTGCATCAATTTTTCTTCTGTGACTTTGTGTCCCATTTCTCTCTTTTTTTTTGTTAAGGACACTTGCCATTGGGTTTAGGGTCCACCCTAAATCCAGGATGATCTCATCTCAAGATCTTTATCTTAGTCATATCCATCTGCAAAGGCTCTTTTTCAAAAATAAGTTTACATTCACAGGTTCCAGGGGTCAGGAATTGGAAATATCATTTTTGGGGGGTGCACTATTCAACCCATTAGAGGTATTATGAAATGGTATGGAGTGATCATCATATACGGTAACTTCTTCTAGCAACACACCTCTTGAGAATGTTAATCAAAAATGTGTGAAGCAAACAGTTATCCCATTTTACAGATGAAAAACTAAGGCTCATTCTGTTATCACCAAGTGATAGCTTTCTTACCCTAAAGGCATTTTCAATCTCAGTTTTTTTATCTAATAGGCATGACTGTAACTGCTTCAGATTCAGAATAGCACTTATCTTATTGTTTTTGCTTTGAAAAGGAAGAATTTGTGTTGACACACCATATTCCTTTTCCCCACTCTTTTCTGATCACTGAATGTACAAGATTTCTAACCAGGAAGAGTTTTTTATTTGTTTGCTTTTTTATTGCTTTGTCATCATTGTTTGCTTTGACTATGTTTTGCTTGTTTGTTTGATTTAGAAAAAGAGCAAAGGTAATTAGGAAGAATAAGGATCAAGATTTTATTTGTTCCAGGGTAAGCACAATCTAAAAAACTGAAATGGACAAATTGAGTGATAATCACATTGTAATTGTTGGAGAGCTTAACCTCCTTAGAGATGCTGTTGCTATTGTATTTATATATTTAGAATCTTATGTCATGCACTAGATTCATTGCCCATTCTAGACATGTGAAATCTCCCAAAATTCAGATTGGTATTCATATACTGGATAATGAGGTAAATTCTCCATGCATTTGCAAATATAGTATTTGTTCATAGTGTTAATATACTTAACCAGATACAAAAATATTCCAGATCTACCTACTTATTTATACTATATATTTATTAATATTAACAGTATATATTACATATTTTATTTACTATGTGCTATATTAATATTAAATTATATTATTTAATAATTAATGAATCTTATTAGTATGTTTCTAATAAATGCCTGATTATTTCAATCAACTTGAAAGGTTAACTTCATTCTTTCTATAAACCTCTGTATACAAAATGCCAAAACAAATTGATTTGCTTATTCAATGAAACGATCCACTGACTGAGTTGTTTTAAAAATGTGCCACTGGAGATTTACTTGAACTGACCAAATATTATGGCCTACTAAAGAGAAAGGAAATGTAGAAAATATTTGCAAGGACACTTATTGTCTCCCAATTCCCACCTCTCCCTGGCTCATTTTACCTTTCTGGCCTCACCTGCCATGTCTTTATCACTTAACCAAATTGACCAAATCCTAGATATGCTTACAGAGTTTCTAACTTACTTATAATATTTCTGGAAAATAGCTCTCGACCAAGATATTTTTCTGCCAAACATCTCTGGATGATTCTAGAATGGCTCAAAGGTATATACTTTGCTTGAAGTTTTCTCCATTTCCCTCAGCTATAAATAATCTCCCACCATCTTGGTGTTTTATAAGTAGCTCTCTTAAAATGGTTGAACTATATTGACATTCACTACTGTTACCTGAGGATATATTCTATCCTTTCTATTACATTGTAAGCTCCTTGAAAATAATGTGTGAATCTTGTTTTTGTTTCCTTGTAGTAGGAGCTCAAAATGATTTCTTAAATAAATGAATGAACACAGAGATGAAAATGATGCTACACAAAGAGTAAAGATGAAATTGATCCCTGTCAAGATGGGACAGATATTTGTACTTACAATCCAAATTGGATTATGTGTAACCAAACCAAAATCAGCTGCATTGATTTCCTTCCTTCTGTGGCCAGAATGATCCTTCTAAGTTAAGGTCACAGTTATTTTCCTCTGAAGAAAGAATGCTTATGCTGTTTGGCTTCCTGTACTCTTATTCTGGGGAATATTTCAACATTTGTTAATTTTAGATAAATTTGAAAAATCAATGAAATAACAAAGTTGTTGGTGATCATTTGGGAAGTTTAAACACTGGGTCAAATTATGCAGTAATGAATATTCATACTTTTAATATGGTTCAGACACTAGCACATGTAACCACATATATGGATTATGGACTTCAAATTTGTGAAACCTCCAACAGTTCTACTATTAATGGTTCCTCTAATTAAAGTCTATAAATATTTAGGAAAAATAACCTCACAATTATATTTATAAAAAGTTAATAAATTCTGCTTTATCACCAGCAAAACCACTTCACTATCTCGTGAAAGGAGATTTCAAGCACAGGTGACGTACTCGCCTTTTACCTCTGGGCTGTGTTTTGCTTGGTTGGGGCTTCTAGGATTATGATCAAATATAATTTAAAGCTTGCACCTTTCCAGAATTAACTTTGTTTTAGAATTGTTTACTTCTAAGTTTAGATTTCTCAGCAAAATTTCATAAAACTGATTTTTAAGTAGATAAGTGAAACAAAATATAAAGAAGGCCTCATACATGCTACCTAATCTACAATAGACTAGCAAAATGCAAAATAAAATGTATTAGTGGTTTTACTGAACTCTGAATATTTGAACATATGCATTTACATCAAGAAATTATAATCAATTTTGAAGATTAGCCAATAATATGTAGATGATCAAAAAGTCAAACATTTTAGGAGATAATAATGAGTTTATTGGCAGATAACTTCAGGGCGTGAAATCAAATATGCATTGCATTTTGATAGTAATGATGATAGATTTGGTATCTTTTGAAATCCAGCCATTTGATTTATATTCTCTAAATATTTATGCATTCTCAAGTGCATTTGAGGCTGATACCACATAACTATATTAGAGTTAAAGAAATGATGGTAAAAAGATCTGCTACACTGGAAACTCAGGTTTATTCAGAGCTTGTCAGCAAAACAACTTTATTACTTATGAAAAGAAGAGACCTGGATTATCCTGATTGTTCAGCAAAGACACCTTTTGCTTAACTTTTTATTTCTATTCCTTTACACAAAGACAAGTTAAGTGATATTAAGGCCCAGGGTTAGCAGGAAAGTGAAATTATCCTCAAGACAAACAGAACTGTCTTTAAAGATTCTCTCAATTCTTATCTTTTTTCTTTTAGGATCATTACTTACATGTTCCCCAACTATTTACCATGGTTCTTTTCCTTTAGGGAAATGTGCTCATATAGTTTATATTAAACTATCTATATATTATATTTACATTGTCTATATTTAAGAAGGTATCAGTTTAAAAATCTGAATGTTAATGTACTAAACTCATATATGTGGCTCATGTCAAAAATAAGTTTTTTAGAAGTCAAAGTGTGATTTTTTTGTCTGGATACAGCAATAGATACTGCCTTCAGTTTTAAGGTTTTTCAGTTCTCTCATTGTTTAAAACACACTATTATTACCCTTATGTGACATAGAAATTCAGTCTCTGACTTTCTTAATGTGGTTAAAGCTGGAAAAGACTGAAATGCCTGTTAAGCCTCACTATTAATAAAACTGAAAGAGGAGTCAGGACATAAGAGGAATGGATGCCTAGGAAGCACACTTAGCAACACTTCCAAGAGGCTCATCTCCACCTCTCAACAATGCTTCCTGATTAACAGCAAGACAGATACTTTTATCCACCTGATAATTTATCTTCTTAAATATGATTGCTTAAAGAAAATTTACTTTATCATGAATATTAGATCTCTTTTTTTTCTCCTCAACCAAATAGGGACTATTGCAAGTCGAAATGTACAGACTTGAGTTAGAATTCCTGCATTATTCTAGATTCAACATTTAAATTCAAATGTTTTATTTCCCAGGAGTTGGACAGGTCAGATATGATGGACTCAAGAATGGACACTTAAGTAGAAAAAATGAGAAAAGTAGTTCCTCTTTTTATCCTACTCTCCTGGCAACAAATTCTAAATGAAAACTGTGAACAAACAGGAAAATTCCTGCTTCATTATTTGCAAATCATTAACATTTTTACTTTATTTTTTCCCCCCACAGACCCAGAGGTTTGAATTTGAGCATTTTAATTAAAAAGTGTATGTCTACAATCAGTGGACATTCAGCCCTAATAGGCAGGAACATTTCTATAACAAAATAAATACTGCATTTGAACAGTAATACTCATGTAAACCTGTGTATCTGTGACATGAATTAAGAAAAACACTTTATAAGTTCATGACTCTGTCAAAAGTACATGCAATTCTTTTCAAAGTTAAAGGCAACCTCTTCCCAAGTCTTTATGTTGTTTTTTTTTTCTCAGTGTATTCATTCTGTTTTGATCATTTTTCTGTGATATTGCCCTTGTGATGCTAAAACAGAGTAAATATATATCGAGGACCTGGTTTAAAATGGAGCAATTTTTGAAAAGGTGCTTACTTTCTCCCTTTTAAGTGCCAACTAAGTCTCGTTTTAAGATCAAACTTCATTGTATTCCATAGTATTTGGGAGGGGGCCACTGAAAGGGAATGTAAATCTGGTACTTCCAGTTTAAAGAACCTGTCCCTTTCTAATCTAAACTCTTTTTAAGAACTCTCCAGGGTACTTCATCATTGTGATTGGCTTGATGATCCTTACCAAGTCCCTATTTCCCTTGACCTGTATGTGAGAAGATAAATAGGCTGCAAGAAGTTAAAAAAAAAAAAAAAAGAACAAAAAAGGGGGGGAATTTTAGTAACTGACAAGTATAAAAAGAAAAAAAAATGTTTTTTCTGTGTGTGTGTATATACATATATACATAATTTCATTACGTATACATATAAATTATATAATATATATAATTTGATTACCTTTAAATCATCTTATATCTTTGCTTTTCTATAGTTATACAGGTACATTTGTTATAAAAATCATATTTTTTGTTATTAGACTATTTTAAAACAAGCATCTTTGGGAGCTAGCATAGGAAAGAACAGTGGGCAAGCACATTGACTCAAAAATTGGACACCATAGATCCATATTTCCTCTTAAATATATTACCTCGGGCAAGGCAAGATAGTTAACTTCTTTGTGTATCAATTTCTTCACCTATAAAATGAGGATAATTGTAACACTTGTCTCAGCAAGTTGTACAGAGACTGAATACGATATGCCTTGTGAATATAATACAATGTCAGGCATACAGTAAGCATTTAATGTTTGCTATTATGTTAGCTATTTTTTTATTTTCTTTTTCTAACAGCCTTAAACAAATCTATGTACAACTGTGCTGCTTTCCTACAGATCAGCTGAGATAGATGATTTCTTCCACCCAAATTTAGACACTGTATTTTTCTTTCCGGAGAAACTGAGGAATTTCTCATCCAGGATTTTGGCTAATAATATTATGTTTCTGGAATACCTCTGGGAATGCTCCCTTGAAGAGGAAGCTGTTTAGCATGAAAGACCATAGTGTGATCCAGCACTGACTGTACTGGATTAAATGTTAGTGTTCCCAACGATGATGACCTTGGATAAACCATTTCATTTCCCCATGCCTTAACTTTTCACATCTCTAAAATATGATTTCCCATCCTATCTCAGGAGCTGGAAGATGCAGGTAAAAAATAGCTCGTGATTTATTATGAGCTGTAAAAACTAGAAACTATAGTATTGTTCAATGTATTAGGTTCTACCAGATAAATCTTTTAACAACTTCACATTGAAATTATAGGCAGGATTCATTTAGGGGAAGATAATTGGATTATAGGATTAGCATGTTTGCCAATAAATTTTAGACACTGGTATCTTAGTAGTAGTCATGATGGTCCCATAGTCAAAGTTTATTTTTGCACAATAATTACTGTTAAAAGTATTCCTGACTTTTGAGAAATAAAGTTTTCGGGTGTAAATTCCTCCTGTCTGGATATATACCAATGTGTTCAAATAGATTACATACACCCAAGATTTTTTTCTTTTAATGAAAAGTGAAATCAGTTGAGGTGACTAAGCTCTACACATGTGGTGAGTAGGATTTTGTCAAGTATCCTCATCAAGTCCAAGGACCTGTTTGCAGGTCCAACAAAGGCAACAGCAGCAGCAACACATCCTGGCATCTTGACTGAAATCACTGCCAGAGCTGCCACCAAGGTGGCTGAGCAGGCTAATGACGTTTTCACCGTTGATCCTCCCAGTCTCCGTCTAGTCCCAAGCTTGTCGCCCCCTCCCTGGAATCTGCATATGCGGACAAGAAAAGAAAGCACTGGTGGGAAGGAACAGTATCCTGCACACCGCCCTTAATGTACCTCTCCGAGTTTAATGAGGTCGCTTATGCATTTACAACTTTAGCCTCTTGCTAATGCTCCCTACCCAGAAGAGAAATTTCTCCTTCTCTTCTTTCTCTTCTCCCCTCGCCCCCCACGAACATACACACAGGCACACGCATATATACTGCACAGACACACTTGGGAAAACACCCACACATAGAAAATCATACTCCTCAACATTTCCATAAACACACACTCTTACCCTTGACTATAGCGCCCATGTACACACACACACACAAACACACACACACACTCCGTGGGAGAATCACAGACTTACACAAAATGCCACGTACCCGGAGAGCTCAGAATCCTTCCTATGCTTGCAGATTGAACCCACACACCACGCACGCCTATTGACGCTCGCAGTGTGCCCACTTCCCAGAGTAAAACTCCCTCCAGACGCAATAGGCTTGCTCTTGTGAGTTGGCAGCTCCACATCGAGCCCAGGGACAAAAGCTGGCCAGGGTTCTCCTGTGGTGCACGGGACAGGGCCATCATTTGTGGGCAATGTGGAAAGCTGCAAACTCAAATTGGGCAGTCCTCTTAACCAAGCCCTATAGATAGATACTAATCCCCCTGATAGCCTTCGGCATGCAAATGGAGACAGAAGCTTTTGCAATCTATTGCGGAGCCATTGCTGCAGTCCTCCCCCTCCTGAGACGGTATCAGATTCCTGAAAAAGGTCAGATCTCCAAAAAGGCGCCTAGTCTAAGGAACATGTGGGTTATAAGACCTGGGCCAGGGCCAACCAAAAAAGATTAGAAAATTGACATACAAGAGCAAAACACGCTGGTCTCCGGACAAAGCTCCCCCACACCTTGGGATGAGGGAAATAGGGTACCTTTTAGATGTGAAAGAGAAGCAGGAGGCTTAGCGAGGGCCAGTAGATGGCGCAAGAACTCTTCCTCTGTACAATGTTAACCCTTGAGTGGTGTGTTGGCGCGGCCAGGTCCAAACGTATAGATACATAGGTTTTCCGTTTTGAAAGAACCCTCCCATTTACATATTTGGGACCGATTCAGAATTAAAACAAATGGGTCTGTTCCAGATAACTACCACAGATAAAGTAGTTTAATTGCAGCACACATCAGCTGAAAATGGGGTAGGGAGGATGAAAGGGCGAACTCTTTGAGGAGATGACTGACTCCCTCCCCACCTCTCACCTCCGCCCTGGTCAAGGATGAAATCAGTTTGCCTAAAGATCAAAAAAACCCGGTTGTGGGTTTACATCTAGGCACTTGAATATGTAAATGCGTGTGTACAAATAAATTCTTCTCTGTGATCTCCCTTTTTCAATTAAATCACAGGATGATAAATGTGAGACGCCTGCCTGAAATATACTGCAACTACAGTAGTAACACATGTCCCATTATAACGACATGGCCATCGATGGAGCCCGATTCATTTATCATCACGGTTTCCCTAAAAGCAATACAGATTCTCCGATTAAAATATTCCTTTAACATGCTTCTATATTCATAGGCTGCAATGGAGACCTCAGTAACATAATATTTCTTGGGCTGTTTTACAGGCAGAATTGATCTACTCGGGGAAAAAAAATCAAACCCCTTAATTTCAAATATTGTGGGGAGTTTGTCAAAGAGAGGAGCTGGCCTTTAAGAGGCTCACCAGTGGTTTCTGGTGGTTGCTATAAAGAGCTAGAATTGAGGTAGATTTCGGTGGAGGGGTAAAAACGCACAAGAAAAGACAGGATCCAGAGTAGCAAAGACTTTGTGCCCCCGTTGGAGAGAGATGGTTGAGTCCTCGTCAAGGTTGCTGTGGTATCCCAGAAACACCATTCACTTCGAGCTGTGACCGCGCACCAATAACAGCAGCAACTCCGCTGCGCCGGGCTTAGGAGCAGGAATTAGGAGCTCGTGAATAATATGAAAGGGATCCGCAAAGGGGAGAGCCGAGCGAATGAATCCAAACCCCGGGAGCCTGACACGAGAAAATGCGCTAAATGTGGCCGCCTAGACTTCATCCTGATGAAGAAAATGGGAAGTCAAAGTGGATTTACGTTTTGGAACCTCGTCTTTTTATTGACGGTGTCTTGTGTGAAAGGTAGGTTTGCTTTTGGGGATCCCCTCTGCTTTGGATGGAGGTGAGCTGACTTGTCGCCGGAGAGGGGTAGCTTCTTTGCAATTTGCACAGATAAAAATGATCATGATAATACAGAAGAAGGAGTTGATTCACAGCTCTCTTTTCCCCCTCAGATAGGAAATGCATTTTGCTTGCCAGATTTGGCGTTCAATGCAGTGATTGAGCTTGTGCTCAATAAATATTCTTGCAGTATGCTCAAACGAATACGTGAGTTGGTTCGTATACCCTCTAACTAGTGGATATCCAGGCAGAATTCCTCTGCAAGACTTTTCTTGGTGGTGAAGATTACCTTGATTTCTAGTCAAACCAGTGGTGTTTGATGCTTTGGCTGGAATATTTATATTAAAGAGTCTCGTGTAAATGCTTTTTAACCCTTTCAGGTAGGAAAGTTACCGACATGTTAGGAATGTGCTGATTTTAAATGCATTAGGGCACAGGGGTCTTTCACGCATCCCTCACACCAACATGAAGGTGTGCGTGCATATGTGAATTATTTCTACGTGGGCTCTTTTGCATTGATAAATGATAGAGGAGCTTCCATAGGTCCTGTGGTAGAGGTTCCGCTTAAAATGGGGCTTTTAAACGGTCTGAGACGCCATGAAGTGTTAACGAGCTACCTTTGGCGATGAATGAAGGTAGGAGGAAAGTCATTAGCTGACGACCAAAAAGAAAATCCCCAGCAAGTCTCAGCGTTCAGACAGGTAGAGTGAGTGTCACATGCACAACAGACAAGGGGAGGGAGTGGGTAGGATGTAAAATTTATTCCTAAGCAGGAGGGCTAGGGACAGTCAGGATCATTGGAAGGAGAGCTGTCCTCCGGGAGAAAACAGATCCCCATCTCCGTTCTAAAACTTCTCCTGCACCCTGCTGCCCATTAATTGCTGCAAAAAATACTCAGGCGGTGTTTATGACTCATGCCGTCATGGCAGCTCACATAGACGCGAGGGATGTCGTTTTTAGCGAAGCTAGTTTCAAATCCCGGGTGTCTGTGTGTCGGGGGTGGGTGGTGGGAGGGACGGGGGTTGTTTTGGCCCAGGCGCGCCACCGCTGTCAACACAAACTGGACGCTTCTTCCTTTGTAAAGGAGTGCCTCTCTGAACCGCAACCGGGCCGCGTCTCTATGAAACAGTTTATTGTACAGCTTGCAGCTGGCTGTCCCCCCACAGAAGGCAGTCCATTTGCATTCAGTGGAAATGATAATTCATGTTTTGGGTGGAGGGAGCTGGAAGGGTTATCTCTCCCTCTGTTAGGACCAAGGATGGGTGTCATGTCTCGAATTTTAATTTACATCCTTAAATGCCAAGAAGTTGTCCCTGGTCTCTGTGGCAGCAACTGCCTTGTAATCCCAAACTGCTCCTCAAAGCTTGACACCCCGCCCCCCAGCCAGCCTCAGCACAGCTCTAAGCCAGAACGCTTGTCCTCAGCGGCGTAACTACACTGCCTAGCGCACAAAATGCGCTAGGTTGCTTAGAAGGGGTTTTTCCGTCGCCGGCTGGACGTGTGAGGAGCCTCGCATTTATGCTTAGCTCGCCTGCCACTGGGACTCGGTGGTTAATGGATGGCCCTGGGGCTGCCAGCTAGACGCGCGCTCCGCGTGACGGAGGCGCAAGGAGCCTGAGACAGTTCCTGGCAGGAAAAATGTTGAGGTGGCTCCTGCTAGAAGATGACCGGGGGTTAAGTGCGAGTTTTCATGTGATACCTGTTGAGTCAAAACACATTCGAGGGGCAAATAGGGAGAGGGAGTCTCCGAAGCTGGGCGAGCACGCCAGCCTGACAAACACTGAGCCGCGCTGCTTGCAATTACAGCCCTACTGCCCGTACCTACCGTATAGTTTAGATAAGACGCGTCGATAGAAACGAACAGAGCGTTAGTTTGCTTTAAATGGCACTGTAAATGAGACCCCTCTCTTCTACTCACAGCTCCCGTAATTTGGACTGAGATAATCGGCCCACTGAATATATTCCAGTTTCGGGGACATTGGGAAGGAGTATTTCACACTCTGCTTTGATCCCGTCCAAAATCATTTTTCTATGGACCATTAAAAAAAATTTAATGGTAATAAGATCCTTCATTGTCACTTATCTGCCACTTGAAGGACATCTCCTATATTTTACAACTTGGAACACTGTCCTCAAATTCTGAGACACAAACCTACAGAGGCTGTATGCTTTAGACTTGCTCCCTGTTGCCCAGTGGTGCCAATTTTTACAGTTGTTTCTTCTCCTTCTTCCCCTTCTCCTTATTTTAATTTAATTTTACCTCAGTCTCAAGGCTTTTCCGAAAACCAAGATTGCAGCAATGGCTTAAATGTTCTTTCCCCCAATATCTACGACTGCTTTTATCTTCCACGCTGTTTTTCTTCTGGTCTCCCAGGCCCACGGGGAAGCTCAGGATGGGGAATCCTTCTAAGAGCTTTGCAGGCCATAATCTAGGCTAGTGCTAGGGTTCAGGAAGTCCGAGGCGCAGGCGCGTGCTTTTCCAGGTGAACAGCTCCTGCCAGGAGAATTCCACTTTCTGTCCACACTTTTCATCCCTCCACTATCTCACCTCTGCCTGCAACAGCAATGACAAAGAGGCTCAGTGCGAGAAACCGCCTCAGAGTAGAAGACAAAGTGGCCTTCAGTAGTAGGCCTGAATCGCTCGAATGGGGTTGAAGAGAGAGGCAGCCCTTTCTGGGAATACTGTCTCCTGTCGCCATCTGAAATAAAAGGCCATGGAGGGCACCAAATTGGGCTGTGCGGCGGGCCGGGCGCAGCTTGGACTTGATGCATGCCTATTTCAGACTGAAACACACACACACACACACACACACACACACACACACACACACACACACAGGAAAGCAGAGGTTTCTGAAATGCAGCCTGCAGCTGCAGCGTGTCTGTTTTAGGTTTCAATCACATAGAAACTGTGAATCTCCAAGTTGTGCTTAAACGTCCCGCCCACGTAAACAGACACCCGCGGTGTGCTTCCCCACGCTCCTTCTAGGGAGATCCTGGGGGAGCACACACATCTTGCAGTAAAGGTACAGAAAGCACTAACCTCGGTGGACAGCAGGTGAGAACTAGTGGGCCGCGTCCCCCACCGTGTACTAGACCGTGATTTCAGGGCTTCTCTCTGGACCCCGGGCTTCGAGAAGGATCCACGTTTCCGCGTGCTCTGGGACTCCAAGGAG
>NW_006796614.1:1168382-1168937 GCF_000442215.2 Lipotes vexillifer | reverse complement strand
GAGCGGAGCTCGCACCTTCTCCCGCAGTTAATTAGTACTGGAAAGGGTCGCAGTGTCCACGCAGGGGGAGAGCTGCCAGCAGCGCTCATTAGCACCTTTTGCCCGCCCCAGTGTGACCGCGCCGCAGGTTTCAACCCTGCGCTTGTGCTAGGGGCTGATAACCCTCACTCCCCTGACCTCAGGGCGACAGTCTGCCCCGTCAGTAACGTTAGGAAAATTTCTGTCTCGTCTTGAGGGACCTTTTGAAAGGTGGGTGTGTTGGGTTAATGTCTTTACAAACCAGTAACAACAGCAAACAAAAAGCCACCCACTGCCAAGGCCACCATCAAAACCCTCCCTTGAGGTTAACAGGACTGAGTCAGCTGCTTAGAGGTAACCTCAGGTGTCCCTGTCCTGCTGCAGTATGGACAGGAATCCCTCCCTTCCATCTGTTTCCTCCGGGAATACTTTATTTGCTTCTAGAAGGCCAGACTACCTGAAATATTCATGGACCACCTGAGGTTGAAACTGGATGCCTGACTTGGCCTTTGCCGAGATTGTGAGGGTGTGGGGGGG
>NW_006796614.1:1166555-1168350 GCF_000442215.2 Lipotes vexillifer | reverse complement strand
GGGGGGGCTGGGAGGAGGAGGTACACGCGGATCAACACGGAGGATCCTTTGGGAGGCCTCGAGGGTGGGTGTGGGTGTGTGTACGAGGCGGAAACGGACGGCGGGTAACAAACAGTACGTTTCTGTTCCCGGAGTCGGTAGTGCTGCAACCACTGCTGTCGTGCGATCCGGTGCAGGCGCCGAGAAAGCTCCCTTTCCCCATGCTGACCTCAGAGCTGCCCTCACTGAAACAACTAACAGGCTCTCCGGGAGTTCGAAAAACTCACTGGGGAATGAGTCATGGAGACTGATGCTCCTCTACCATGCCCTTCATCCCCAGCGCTCCTCTGCCGCTGGGAGGAAAGCAAGCAGGGGGCAGTCCAAAGGTTGGAGCGCCGCAAGGGCTTCGTTGGACCCTAGGGGAAAGGGCAGAAGAAATGAAAGAGTACAGGGTCATCCCGGGTGCCACGTGGTCCTCTCCCAGACCTGCTGGAGAGGCCAGCTGAGGGCTGAAAGCGGGACAGGCACGGGGACGGTAGCGCAATGCAGAAAGAACATGAAGCAGGACGACCAAAGAAAGATAGACTCAGGCAGCAGGCGGATTCCCTTCTCCTTGAACACGGCGCCTTTGGGGAGGCTTTGCACCACTGAGTTGGTAAGCCAACCCAATTTACTGCCCTCAAAAGGCTTCAACAGCTCTGAGTTGAACTTCCCCTGCACAGTTACCCTGTTGAAATCCTTTGGAAATGTCACTGTGCAGCATCAAATTTCCCGAATCTTTTGGTGTTGAGGAGTTTGGGGAGGATGTGAGAGCTGCATCAAGTCCATGTAGGAAGAGTGAGTGTGTGAGCAGAAATAATTAAGGAGTAGGTTTCAGGTTTTGAAAACCTGATGCCAGAGCCTTTGAGATCCTTCAAGGAGAAAAGGGGTAGAATTACTCCATAGATTAAGTACTCCAGGGGCATACATTTAGTTGCAGTAGTTATTACTGTTCACGATAATTAGCATTACTATTTATTCTCTAGCTGAATAGATTTGGGGTACACATGCCTTTTCCCTGAACACATAGTTTGGTGTCTACGGAAACAGTGAAATATTAAAATAAAGCAGTAGCAAATGGCATCCGTACAGGGCTATAAATATAGTAAAACTTTATCAAAAGTGAGATCTGATAAAACAAAAATTGAGAAATGTAGCAATTAATAATGCCCTTGTATGCATATAGGAAAAAAACCCCTCTAATGCTAAAATACTTGTCTAATCTCAAATACAAATAAGCAAAAGCAACTAAACTTACGTTCCCTAAGGCTCCAAATATACTTCTCCTTGTGTCCCAAAAGTTTTACTTTCTTCTACTTAATATCAGGGTTTCCAGAAAGGGCTTCAGGATATTAAATACTTGCAATGTTTTGTCCAGTTTGAGAAAAAACTTTGAAGCACCAAGCAACATGTCTGGTGAGGAACCTGTTACTTCAGGTAACATGACTATTTGACAAAATATGCCATCTTGTACTTTGAATTCCAGTGTTGGAGAGATTAAAAGTAAAATGTCTGCTAACGAAAAGATTAGGGGAAAATGCCTGAGATGCCAATAAAACTTAAGGCCATTTTATTTTATCTATATATACATTAAAACATAGCTTCTCTTTCTGTGTCTTTTTTTCCATTCCCCTTACTCATAATCCAAAGGGGTGTGTAGTTTTTTTTTTTTTTTTTTTTTTTTTTTTTTTTTGTTTTGCTCTGTAGGTGGGCTTTCTCTAGTTGTGGTGAGCGGGGGCTACTCTTTGTTGGGGCGCGCAGGCTTTTCCCCTCGGGC
>NW_006796614.1:1098855-1166467 GCF_000442215.2 Lipotes vexillifer | reverse complement strand
CCCGCGTCTCCTGCATCGGCAGGCGGACTCTCAAGCACTGCGCCACCAGGGAAGCCCAGGGGTGTGTAGTTTATAGATACAGTGACAGTTCTAATTTGGATTTTGGATGAGGTCTGGTAAGGATGATAGAACAGATACTGTCATTACCAATTCATCTTTCCTTTCTCAAAGTGAGCAGGTGGGGTGATTCATGGTACTTTCCAGGGAGATCAATCTCCACGTCTACAGGAATTTCTCTGAATTAGACCCCTCGTAAGGCTCTCATTCTCATCTGGAATATCACTTTTACAGGAATGTCACTGAGAAAATTCAATTTGTTGAATACCTTCCAGTATTCATGGTCTCAGGGCTGGTGATCATCTTTCTTTTTCTCAAGCCTCCAATCTTGCAGCTATCAAATGCATTTCATGCCATCACACCTTTTGCTATGCTATTGCTTGGTGCTAGTTGAGGATTCTTAAGGATTAATACTTTTTATATAATCACAGCCTGTCGCCCTGCAACCCAATTTGAAATCTCTAAAAAGTCAAAATTTATAAGATTAGCATATGCATCATACACCTTGTATCTGATTCACAAGTATATCTGTGGTAATCAGGTGCCTTTACATATCACAATATCATTCTATTTGCTCATAAATGTTTGCACTGCAGTGATTTCAAAGTGTTCCTAAACAAGTAGCATCAGCATCCTTTGGAAACTTGTTAGAAATGTGAATTCTCAGGTCCCTACCCCAGGCCTATTGACACAGATACCCTGGTAGTTGGCACTGACATAGGTGTTTTTAACAAGTCATCCAGGTAACTCTGATGTGATCTAAAATTTGAGAAGCACTACAGTAAAGTAGAAAGAGCAAGGACTCTGGAGCCACCAAGACCTGAAGTCAAATAATGATTCTGCCAGCAACTATCTTTGTACTAGCAACTCAATTTTCCTAAGCTTCAGTTTCATTATCTATTAAAAAGGAAACTAGAATTTCAGTAGGAAAATTATATATGTAACATATATAGTGCCTGACACTAGTAGCTATCATCAGTATTATTAAAATACACTTCCATGCACAAAGCTAGTATGAACTCCCACACACTTCATCCCTAACACTACCAGCCCTAACTTGTCCACAGCAGTAAATTAAAAATGTAGCATCTTCTCACTATTATTTCACTTTGGCTAAGTTCCTAGGCTATTATACATTAGAGAAACACTCTTGAAATTTCTTCTTATCACCTTTACACAGTTACTTTGGGTGCTGGCTCTATGAATCAGGAGCAGACCTATAGCTTAAATATGTTACTCCTACTCCTGGGCTAATTTTATCCATTGCATACCAATATTGATTTATTTTAATATTGATTGATTAATATACTTACATGAATTTGTTAATTCATCTTGTCACAAATCCATGGTATTTACAGGGCTGGAAGAATTCTTACATACCAGCTAGTTCACCACTCATACTTTATACAGTAAAATGCACATGCCTAGAAAGGATAAGAGATTTTTTTACTAGGTTACAAAGATAATTAGCCCCAGAACTGAGACTAGATCATTGGGTCTTCAAGTTCCTGTTCAACTCTCTTTCTACTGTACTTTATCAATTTTACTACAGAGTTTTCTCAGATGGCATCAATGAAGATAATCACAAAAGTTAGTATCTGAGTACCATATACCAATTAGTACTATGTAAAAATATTAGTGACTATATGTTTTGTGGTAATTTTTAATGTTAACAACTACCCATTTGGTAAAAGACAAAAAAATAAACAATTGTGGAATGAAAATATTTTCTAAGACTATTATAATATGCACATCAAATAAATAACTAATCATATATTCAATAAAGTCTATTTTTGACATTACAAACCTATAAAAATAAAATCAGTGTACTGAGTTTTTTAATCTCTCATAAAGAACTTAGAGGGCTATTACTTAATCAAATTGTTATTTATTTCTTCTCATAATCTGGGCACAGTTTATTTAAAGGCTTTTAAATCTAGAAAATCTGTTCCTAATTTATTTTATTCATGTTTTTAATATATACACATTATTTTGAGATTTATGCATTCTCTCTCATCTGCATTTACATTTGCACATTTCTCTCACATGATCTATATAAATGATGGTATCATGCAAAACACCCATAGAAGTAATAATATATTTTATAAATATTAATAGTGTAAGAACAATCAATAATGTGAAGGTGTTATCTTCAGTTTTAGTGACATGTAAAATATTTCTAAAGTCTCTTCAAGATATGGGAGTAAAATTTCCAAAATAATGAATGTTGCTAAATTTGAAGTGTCTAAATATTCAGAAAGGGATTGAAATACATAGAAAGTAATGAGTGATTCTCTTAAAAGCTGAGTTTGTAACATTCAAAATTATAAAGTCCTTCTTCCTTCTTTTGCTTTATGTTAGCAAATTTTAAAGGAATATTTATGATTACATAATTTAAAGTAATGGCAAGGGTTTTTTTAACTGTGACAACTTAAAAAATAGAAAGGAAATTTATAAAGGGAAATAGACTCACAGAAGAGGGCTTATTCAATTTTAACTGAAAAATCCAACAACTATGCTATAGTTTTCCATTATACAAGTTCATCAGGTTGACTCCAGAATACTCAGAGGTGCTTCATATATAGACAGGATATAAGACATTATTATGTTTGGGGAAATGGTACCAAAGTAGGCATGTGTATTTACTGCATAAAATATGAGCAGCAGGAAGCTCTGTGCTAAGCCCTTTATATAGAGTGTGCCATCCACTTCTCAAAGGTGGTTCTCTCTCTCATTTTCCTGTTCTGAATTCTAACAAGCATCTTGTGAGATAGCTGTTATCTCCTATGTACAGATTATCATCTCCATTTATAAATCATCCACATTTCCTGGGGCCAAAGAGGTGCAATGACTTTCCAGGATCATTGGTTAGCTAGTGGTTGAATGAAATCTGAAATGATAATAGATTTTTAAGTTCATAGGCTCATTAAAAGTTAAAACTAAAAATGACCAAGTTACTAATTAAACCTCTTCACTTTTAAGAGAAAAACTGAAATCTTGAGAATTTAAAAGAAAGCCTAAAATTAATATTCATGTTATATATATATATATATATATATATCACATATTATATATAAATACATGTTATATATATATATATATATCACAGTTACAATAATACATAACTTCTCAGTTTTGTAATTTTCAACATCTTTTACTTAACTTGCCTAATTTTATTCTCTAAATTATTCTGTAAGATGGATGTGAAAAGCTATTTTCCAATTTTATAAGCAACAGTAAGTGAAGTAAATGCACAATAATACAAAGTTAAATATGTCAATATAAGATATAAAACTATTTAGTGAATTAAGGACAAAAAAGAAAAAAACAAATCAAAACATATAACCCTTAAATTCTAACCCAGTGCTCCTGAGTAAAATTTAAAACTTTATGAAAGTAGATGACTTATGGACTTCACATATAAACTAATATGTGGGCATAAAACTATTTACCAGTTGTATCAGAAGCTATGGCAAATAAATTTATTCCATTTGGTACCTACTCTTTCATTCAGTTCTATAGAGTTTTAACGATGGGAAAACTCTTATGACTTGTCTAGTGTCTAACAGGGAATATGCATTAGATTTATTTGTGGGTTCAAGGCAAAGTGCTTTATAAAAAAACATTCATACCCAAGCTTCAGCCACTTGCTCTACTTCTTCCCATAACTGCATCCTAGTTAAAAGTGCAGGTATAGGTGTACATCTTCACACACAGAGGAGAAAGTTCAGAGAAGTGAAGAGACTTGCCAAACAAGGGAGTGCGAAATAGTCTTTCAATTCTCTGTCCAGTACATGTTTTTTTTTTTTACTGGGTACTGCCTTATGAGCTTCTTTATTTAGTCCTAACTGGTTTGTGGGAGTAAAGCACCTTGAGAAGAGAGACTACTGTGCTTGTGCCCAAATCCTGACCAGGCTCAAAACAATACTTCCTGGAGCGATTGTGTCAAGAGACACAGATACATGAGGGTAATAATACTGGTAAATGAGAAACTTAACAAGCAATCTAAAAATTAAAAATTAAATGGGGGCATTGAAATATACATCATTGTCTAAAAAAGAAAAAATACACATATTAAATTATACTTAAGCACTCAAAATTAGCATCACATTTTCCTTTGAAGGTGATAAAATGTATTTTCATATGCAACAAAAGCACTGTTGTACCTAAGTCCTTTCTGAACTTTAGACTGTCTCAATATAAATATGTACTTACCTTTTTTCTACTTACGTTATTAAAACTTTGTGGGTATATTTTTAGAGATGTCATTTTAACCTATATTTTAAATGTTAAAGCTTGGATATCCTAACAATGCCCTCAGATGTATTATTCATAGAATATACGTATTACATTGGACACTGTTATGGGACATCGTTATTTTGAATAGTTTTGCATCTTACAACAGTTCGGTATAGATTTCTCCAAAGTTGCCAAAATTTAGGGATAAATTACAACTGCAATCTGTCTCCAAGTCTATTTCCTACAATTGTACATTCCAGAATTTTATTTAATGTTGAAAATTGACTGTTAGCCCACTTCTCCATTTTAAAATTGATCCAATTGTAATAATTCACTTTAGTCTATTGAAATTTTAAATCATAAACTGACTTGACGTTTTGTTTGCATGATTTTGGTGAAGGGAAGGGGAAACAGATTGATAATTAAAATGCGTTTTTCTCGAGCTTGTTCACGTTCCCATTAGCCTCTTTATTCATTCACAGCTACTTAATAAAATTATCAGCTGTGTTTCACTGTTTGATATTATTGTAATTTCTCAAATATCTATTTTTTGTGTTTGTTCACACTCTGAGGGTTGTTTAATTTGAAAGAAATATGAAGAAAAAAAATTTTTTTTAACATCTTTATTGGAGTATAATTGCTTTACAATGGTGTGTTAGTTTCTGCTTTATAACAAAGTGAATCAGCTATCTTGCGTCTCCCTCTCATCCTCCCTATCCCACCCCTCTAGGTGGTCACAAAGCACCAAGCTGATCTCCCTGTGCTATGTGGCTGCTTCCCACTAGCTATCGGTTTTACATTTGGTAGTGTATATATGTCCATGCCACTCTCTCACTTTCTCCCAGTTTACCCTTCCTCCTCCCCGTGTCCTCAAGTCCACTCTCTAGTAGGTCTACGTCTTTATTCCCGTCTTGCCCCTAGGTTTTTCATGACCAATTTTTTTTTTTTTAGATTCCATATATATACAAAATTGAGTTATTTGTAGTGAGGTGGATGGACCTAGAGTCTGTCATACAGAGTGAAGTAAGTCAGAAAGAGAAAAACAAATACCATATGTTAACACATATATATGAAATCTAAGAAGAAAAAATGTTTTTAATTTCATTTTCTCTTAGAATACCATATAATGGTACCTGGGGTTTATCAACTGAGTCAATGAAATATATACTTTTAAGCTGATTTTATTATGAGTATTTTAATATAGAGAAGTGAAAATGGGTCTATTTCATTATTACTCTATTAAAGCACAATAAGATACTGTTAAAAGACTTTAACATCAGATAATTTGTAATTTTTAGGAAAGGTTTTGTTTCAATGTTTAAACTATATTTTTATATACAGATATGACTTTTCTGATTCTGTTAGTGGAGGTGTAATTTGAATTTCCCCCAAATGTTGGTAATGAATTTATGCCCATCTATCTGTATGTTCTAATATTGAGCTCTGTGTTGCCAGAAGCTGCATTTACGAGATAACAGGTCAAAGTTAGGAGAACAGGCAGAATAAACACAAATGAATCTCCTGGAGATGAAACACAGTACCTTGAATTTACTGGCTCTGTGCTCTAACTGACTGAACTATGTAAACTAGACAAAATATTTAACTCAGTGTTCACATATATGGAGAAACACTAAGTTAAGGTTTCTTGGCTGATGTCTAAATCAAAACAGCTGAACTGATTCAAATGTTTTGTGTTAACAAATTTGCATCCAGGCTGCTAATTTGTGTGCCAACTTCTGGCTTAATAGTGTATAAGATGATGGAGATGATAAACCCTCTTAAATGAAGTTCGCAATAGAAATGCTGACAGGCCCATGATTACCTGCACTGAATTCATGTTCAATGTTCTTTTCATGGCTTAAAAAGAAAAGAATTTCATCCCTGAATTCTACTAGTACTTGAGCGCTCTTTTACCTGTTAAATCTTTTTTTTTTTTTTTTTTTTTTTTTTTTCCTATCTATTCTATTTCTCTGGAGAACCCCAAGTAATACACATGGTTACTTTTTTTTTTTTTTTATGCGGTACGTGGGCCTCTCACTGTTGTGGCCTCTCCCATTGTGGAGCACAGGCTCCGGACGCGCAGGCTCAGCAGCCATGGCTCACGGGCCCAGCCACTCCGCGGCACATGGGATCCTCCCAGACCGGGGCACGAACCTGCATCCCCTGCATTGGCAGGTGGACTCTCAACCACTGCGCCACCAGGGAAGCCCTGTTAAATCTTTTTAAAGGAGGTCAAACAGAAAGTCTTAAAATCAATTTTCTAGCAAAGTGCTAGGAAATCTTTAATATCTGTGTTAGTCTGTCAGTGTTCATTAATATATTAATAGATTAAAATCAGAAATGACATTTTGAACTTAATTTTTAAATATTAGCAATGTGTAAGTCCTTAGGAATCAGCCATTTTTCAATATTTTGAAGCTCACTACTTTTTACCTGTCATTGCATAGATTATTGCAATCTACCCATCTTAGAAAGAGTACATTCTAATTATGTCATTCTTTGAAAAGTAAAATTCTCAAAGGCCTCAAGAGAAATTGGAAGATGTTAGACATATTAAGTTACATCTTGTGCTAGTTCATGTAAATATTTGTTTCTATCATTTTCTTTTTGTTAAGTCATTTGATTTATTACATCTTTTATTAGAACAGTATTATTTTTAATTGAATATTATTATATTGATACAATTTAAGTTAGAAGTTGTGAAAGATACAGTCCTCAGTAGGTTTTATTTCCACAGAAAGAACCAGTGGCTTATGTATCAGTTCTGAGACTCATCCACACATTCCTTCAGCCATCAACCATTTATTGAGGGCCAGTGTTTGTCATGCCCTTGCCTAGACTTTGAAAATATAGAGATGAAAATCTAGTCACTACCCTAAAAGAAGACAGTCTTCATTTTGAAGGAGGGTTTCTGTGAACATAATACCAAAGAAAACTGTGAAATTGTTTAGTTCTTCGATGTGATTCTTTTATCATGAAATATCAATATAGTTTATTACATCTTTATTTACATATTCTATATAATAAATCTTTATCCTCTCACAGGTAAGTATTAACATCCTACAGACATTGTTTGAAACTTTCCAGTGAAAATCATCATTTTGTGATCTTATCTAATGTAATTTTCTCTTGTAATTTTCAATTAAAATGTTTATTGACTCCCATCTGTTCAGCGAACTGATATTAACTAGTTTATCCAGTATTAAAGATCTCACATGTATTTCTATAACAGTGTTTGTACAGTTATATAATAATTTGTAATCAGCAAATTGTGCTTCTTACCCATTCTTTTTTACATGTTTGTTTCTGCCTCAGAACTCCTCATTGGCTTCTAAACCTTTTAAATTTAAATTTAAATCTCTACCCCTTCATTTAGTGATTCACATGAAATAAACCTTGAACTAACTTATCAAGGTCAACACATGCAAAGGGTAAAATAAATAACTAAATATAAATATAACTGATTCTGTCATAGTTTTTTATTTCTAATTTTTTCATCTTTATTGGAGACTTATGTATGTTGGGAAAACTGTTTCAGTAAATAGATTATGTTTTGTGGTTCTTTGTTTTGTTTTAATCTGTGATATAAAGAGCAATAGAAGGATCGATGAATGATTATACTGAAATCCTGGCATTTGACGAAATGCTGGCATTGGATCAATGCCAATTTTGCTAGACAGGAGTTAAGTAGAATGATCTATCTTTACAAGGTTAAGACCTTCACCAAATTTTATCCTGTATTTTACATTTTCTTTATTCCCCTCACGTTGATTACTTTGATGCTTCACATTATTTTAATGTTTGCACCAACATCCTACTTCACGATTGCCATCTCCCTATCCCTTTCCACAAAACTCACTTCTTTGTGATCTAATGATTTAATGTGTAAGAAACCAGATTTGATATTTATTAATACAACAAATATTAACAAGTTTTTCTAAGCTCTAAAATCTCAACTATTAATGTAAGATAAAACCAAACATGTCCATTGTCTATGTAAATTGCTATCTTGTCCTCTCTGATGACTTTAGCAAAAAAACAAAAAAGTAAATTTAGAAGCTTGAGATGAAAGAGCTTTGGGTAACATGAATTGTTTTACTCAACTTGGTACAACTAAAGGAAGGAATTTCTATGTACACCACAGTAAATTTCCAACACTCTCCACAATACACTCTCCATTTAGCTCCATTTATTGAAATCCCAAACTAATAAATGGGAGATAATTTGAAGGATATGCTGACTTGGTTCCATCAACATCTCAAACCCCACCTCTAAGATCGTTCCCTTCTTTATCTTAACAAAGAAGGATATGGTCCCTTTACATTTCTCAAAACTATATTATACAAACAAACAAATAAATCTTCACTGCCTTTCCATTCATTTGGTTTTTCCTTCTCAAGTTCCAACTCTCTGTTTCTTTCAAACTATTATTGACAATTCACATTCTGTATACAGTCTTGTAAAGTAGACTTTGCGTAAAATGCAGTGGAGAGGCTCTCAAGCTGGCTTGCTTATTGTTAGTACACAAGAGAATCTCAGAGAAGCCACCTGTAAGATGTACAGCTAGACTTCATGAAAACCATGAAAATGGATACAATTAGATTGGCTCAGGGTTTGGAACAAGTGATCTTTGCCTTTGCAGCAAGTTCTGAGAAGGGTGTTTTAATCAAAGAAACAACACTGTTACATACACTTCAAGTATCTCTTAAACCCCAAATGCAGTCAATAAAATTTTGTTGATAGCGAATAAACACAAGTAAAATAAGAAGTATATGCATTTTTATGAATTGTATATTTAAGCACAAATATTCACAACTTATGAATTCTGCCTCCTTTGTTGTTATTTCAATTTTTATGATAGTTATTTTTCTCTTAAGTACATGTAAAAACACTTCCCTCAGTTAGATATGTTATTATTTTTTCTGATTCTTCATTTCTTTTCTCATCTTCAGCACACAAAAAAGAAACGTTTTCATTGTCCACTGCTATGGACCGTGAGTGTCTCTCATGGAAGCACCTCAACCTTGAGTGATAGATAGACTTAGCTCCTTTTTAAATCTGAGGAAGCATTTAGAAAGGAAAGTAGCTAGCAAGTGGAGAAAACTGAGTTCAATCCAGGCCTTCCTAACTCAAAACCCTTGCTCTTTTCATCACACCAAACAGGATTTCATCAACTTTGACGGGAAAAAAATAATTCAGAGATTGAAATGAATTTTGAATTCTTTCCAAAGTTTAAGGTTTCTTTTGTGGAGTGAGTACTTCTGAACACAGAGCAATTTATTTTACATGCTGCAAGATGAAAGAAAGGCAATAGAAACAGAAGAAGTCAGGGGTAACAATTCAAAAAGGTCAGACTCGTTATGTCGCAGAAGGGACAGGCCTCATGTTAGTGTTTGGACATACTTTGTTGAATTCTTTATTAAGTTATAGTTTGCTGTTAGAATGAAAAAAAGTATATATATATATGTATATATATATATATATACATATATATATATGTATATATATATATGGGAAATGCTTTGGTGCTATGACATTATAGCTAGGAATTATGTTTAATGCTGCCTGAAACTGTACTTTTTTATCCTTTCTACAAATTAAAATAGATAGTGTGTATATAAGGTCTCATTTCATATTTATTTATAGTCTTTATTTTTAATAGCCCAGACTTCTTGGATGACTCTCTGGAATTTATTTCTTAGAAGTGTAAAAGAAATGAAACATGTTTCCTTAACTCATGACTCTTATTAACTAAAAAGGAGTCTGTCAAAAATCTTAAATCACCCAGCATGGGATCTCCATGCCTTAATAAGTACCTTATAAACAGAGTAGGCACTCTAAATATTTGGAGGCTCGAATTGGATTATAGTTAATTGAATGAATTCATTTAGCTTAGGTCCAACCTGTACTCAGAAAAATCAAGCTATAGTGCCCTAATCTTTCATTTGTTTTATATTTCAAATGTTTCTAACGCCATCAATGGTGGTTACTGATATCCATTTGGATATTCAATGTTTTCTGGGAAACAAGAGAATTTATTAAAATGCTCTATATTTATTTAGTGTATAAAAGTATGAATCACGTTTCCTCTTTCACTTTTTTGTTGTGGCCTCTCCCATTGCGGAGCACAGGCTCCGGACGCACAGGCTCAGCAGCCACGGCTCACGGGCCCAGCCGCTCCGCGGCATGTGGGATCCTCCCAGAGGGGCACGAACCCGCGTCCCCTGCATCGGCAGGTGGACTTTCAACCACTGCGCCACCAGGGAAGCCCCCTCCTTTCACTTTTGAACATATAAGCCAGTTGCTTTTACTTGAATGGTTTGTACTGACGTCCCTTAGCTCAAAATATCACTACCTCCATTAGCACTGCAGTAAGAACCCATAGTAGTACTGGGCCCTGATAAATTTACTATTGCTATCAAAAATAATCGTTCATTGTGAGGCCCCTGCAGCACATATTTTCAAATAATATTCAATACATCACAGAGCAAATTCATATGGAAACGTAGGATTATTCTCACTCTCTAATCTGATAGACTCGAACTTGAATTCTAATCCCAGCTAAACACTGGCTATTTGACCCTAAGTGTCATCTTTCCTTTAGGCTCAGTTTCCTCATCTCTTATATTCTCTGTAAGTTTAACATTATCATGATAGCAAATGGATCAGTGTGAGAAAGCACTTTATGAAGCGTATATTACCACTAATGACTATTGCAACAATAATAACTACTATATTATTTATTTGAAAATATCTAGACACATTTACTTCAGTTTATCCAATAACATTACTAAAGAAGATGCATCTCTCAAACAATATATTTCAGGTTTTAAATAATCTTTTGTAGGCATTAGGATATCATGCTATTTAAGATAAGCCTTGAGACAGATGCTTTTTTCTGTAAATCAGCAGGCTCCTTGATAAAGGGAGTAATCACACCCTAACCACAAATAACTGGTTTTGTACATCAACACTAGCTATATATTGGAATTGCTTAAACGTATATTCCTTGCACGGAAAAAGTTAAAAAATGTTCTTCGTACCTTTTTAAAGTTTTAATTAAAGAATAAATATTAAACTTTATTATTTTCTTGGATTTATATGTCTAATTATACAATTTTTATATTTTTCTCTGTTAAAATGATGAGGTGTTTTAATCATTTCCCCTGGGTGGTGGCCAGCCTTGCAATCTTGGGATAAACACTGGTTAACCCTAGTCGGCACATCCTTTCACATATGATTGTATTCTATTTACCAATATTTGGTTCATTTTATCTCTGGATTCATTAATAAACACTTTTGTTCTTAGAAATTTGGAGTATGAAAAGCTTATTTCTTAAATTATTATATTACATTTTTTTTTCTAATCATATTTTGCCTCAGTTTGGGCATTTCATAATACCATTTGTATTCATTTCTGTTAATTATATTCCTCCAAATGATTTGATAATGTTCACCTAAGTCATCATCATATTGTTATTTACATTCCTGATTTTACTTTCTACACCATTTTCTTTTATTTTGGGTTGAAACCATAGATTAAGAATTTTGTAAATATTTTTCCAGAAATAAAAATGTAAATATAAATATTATGCTTTTATCCAATTGTATTCTATTTTTAGTTTTACTACTTCCATTTGGGTTTGCTTTTCTGTCTTCTGAACTTCTAGGAAGAGACATTTCACTGTGTTTCTATTTTTCTTTATGTCTTACTATGGCATGTAAAACCTTTTTTCCAAATACTCCTTTGAGAAAATATATTAATCTCACTATGTCAAAAGATTACTTTTTTATGTTTTATTTATTTTTTTATAAATTTATTTATTTATTTTTGGCTGCACTGGGTCTTTGTTGCTGCATGCAGGCTTTCTCTAGTTGCAGCGAGCAGGGGCTACTCTTCCTTGTGGTGTGTGGGCTTCTCTGTGGTGGCTTCTCTTGTTGCAGAGCATGGGCTCTAGGCGAGAGGGCTTCAGTAGTTGCAGCACGTGGGCTTAGTAGTTGTGGTTCGCAGGCTCTAGAGTGCAGGCTCAGTAGTTGTGGCTCAAGGGCTTAGTTGCTCCACGGCATGTGGGATCTTCCCGGACCAGGGCTCGAACCCGTGTCCCCTGCTTTGTTTGGCAGGTGGATTCTTAACCACTGCGCCATGAGGAAAGTCCCTGTTTTGCGGTACGCGGGCCTCTCAGTGTTGTGGCCTCTCCCATTGCGGAGCACAGGCTCCAGACGCGCAGGCTCAGCGGCCATGGCTTACGGGCCCACCCGCTCCGCGGCATGTGGGATCTTCCCAGACCGGGGCACGAACCTGTATCCCCTGCATCGGCAGGCGGACTCCCAACCACTGCGCCACCAGGGAAGCCCAAGTCCCTATGTTTTATTTTTTGATTCTGAGTCTCTTATTTAGCCAGTACATATGAGAATTTATTTTATTTAGCCAGTACATGAGAATTAATTTTATAATTACATATTTTTCATTATTTGTAATTTAAAAACATTGTATTTTGATTGATATGTGATGTAAAATAAGGCTTTCAACAATTATGTATAGCTGTCACTCACTATATAAACAATTCTTTTAAAAAAATTTATGTAAAGCTGAGATCAGTTTTAATACAGCCTAATTTTTGTGTAATTCTTTTTAGGATATCATCATTAATTTTTATACCTTTCACAATATTATTATTTGAGATCTCCAATTTTTACTATATTTTAATTGCTACTTTTTAAATTAGTTTTTAAAGCATTTACTTAGTATGTTATCTGAAATATGAAAATGTAAATTATAACTTTTATGGACTTTCTCTGGACATTTTCACTTGAGTAAGCATTTGTTGAGCTCCTATTTTTTGTCTACTTAAGTCTAAGTCTAGAATTGTGGGCTTGAAAGAGTCAGAAAGTGCTGAATAATGGTCTCTCTACATCAATAGATAATTCATAATTCATTCTAATGGGAAAGAAATGCATGTGAACAAATAATAATATACATTAATAAACACTATTATAAAGGGAGATCAAAGCACTATCAGAGTTAGAGAACAGATTGATGAACTAGCTTGAGAAAGAAGAGGTAAGTTTCACAGCAGATTGATGATTTAAGCTGTATGCTGGTGTTTTGAAAGCTGGGGGCATGAGGAGGACCCAAGGACTCTAACGTGCACCATCATTTTTATCTTACCTTCCGTAAATCTGCACCCATCATCAAGCAGAGCTTGGCATGTGGAGTGGTCCCCTCAACAAATCACCAAATCATGTTCCTAATATATCTTTTGCCTCCATGAAGTAAAGTTTAAAAATGTATTTCTTTGGCTTTCACTATGAAATATACTGAAATCTGACCACATGACAAGACTTTATGCTTTTTGTGATTTTACATGTCTAACAGATTTTAGATCATTGTTTACTTTTTAAGGTGGGGAAATTCTATTTTACTCCCCTAACAAACCCTAACTTTAACAAGATGGCTCCAAATACCCAGCACACACAGTAGCTATGGTGCTAATGTTATTCTCTATAATTTTCCAATCAGTTGTTCCTGGCTAAATTTCTCCAAGTAAGCTTGTCCTCTGTTGGAGAGCTTCAAATACTCTAATCATGATATTCTGACTAAAATTATTGCCATTCTTCTTTGACCATTGATGCATTTCTGCCTTCTGTTTGATTTCCTGTTATTGTTGTTGAAACAAACAACTCTAAATCTGATAATAACCTGTTGAGGCTGACCATAGGCTCCAGAGGAAACTGCTTCCATATGTGATCATAGACTCCTTAGTGGCTTAGAAGTGTGTGGAGCCTATGGAGGAACCAATAGTTTTGAGTAGAATAGAATTTAATTAGTTTATACTTAATAGTATAATAGATAGAATGTAGTATTCTTCATCTACCATATGTTTATCATTATAGTTTGTGTGTGTGTGTGTATTTATTTTGCTTTCTCGTTCTATCTATGCTATTCCTAGAGTGGATTTTAAATTCTTTTGTTTTAAACAAAACAAGCCCATTCCCTAGTTTAAAATATATCCCCAACATCTTCACCTTGTTGAAATACTCTCTGTCCTCCTCAGATGCATTTCTCTAGATGTTCTCTAGTTGAATTAAACTCTCCATTTCTCACACCACCCTAAAATTTCATTTGTATCAGAATTATAGTTCTTACCACAATCTGCCTTGTATTCAGTAATTTATGCATATTATATCTTCCTCATGTTAAGAGAAATATGGGAGGTCAATGGCTGTGTGTGTATATTTCCAAAGAATCTTGCACAAGGCTCCAGAGGTAGAAACTTAGTAAATGTTGGTTGCTTTAAGTCATCCTGAAATACAGCAGAATATTAACTGACTTACCGTTTCTGACATTCTAAATATTATTTTATATATTATTTTATTTTTATTTATTGAATAATCAATATTTATCTTTTTTCTCCTCCTCTAATCTTTTGTCATAATTGTGTTTTATTTCTCCCATGATGTTCTCTAATTTGCCATTTGATTTAATTTTGTGCTATTTAACCTGCACTTTGTTAATGTTTTAATCTTCTTTTGCTTGTTTTTTTTTATCTGTTTTAGAATTTGAAATGTCTCTTAAAGCATTACTTTTAGTTTTGAAAATTTATGGATGCATCATTTCAGGTATCTTTTATCAAAGAAAAAATTGAGACAGCCTATAGCATAAAATTGTGTTACATTTATTACTCTTTGGTATTTCCATTTCTTCAATGTGTGTTATCCCAAGTCATTCATTAACTCCTATCTTCATGAACTTATACTTTTCTTTGAGATATGAAACAGTGATAGTGTTCAAGATATGTTTGAAGTTTGCTTCCAAAAATCCCTCTATATAACTTCCTACTACCTCTATTGAAATTAACTTTCAGATCATAAAAAAAAAGACATTTTTTTCCAACCATGATTTCCTCATAGTTTTTACTTTCTCCTGTGTCTCCATTTCATTATATTTAAATTGTGGGAGTTAAAGCAGATATTTAAAAAAACATGCATTTTGAAAACTCTCTGTGTTACTGCTTGACTCATCAAAATTGTTCCTTTCTTGTGTTGTTGCAATTTTTACTTCACAAATTATTTTCCTCAGTTTTAAACGTGTTTTTTAATATTCTTGTTTCAGTCTTTTTTTAATTGAGCGTGAGATTTTTTTTTTTTTTTTGCAGTACGCGGGCCTCTCACTGCTGTGGCCTCTCCCGTTGTGGAGCACAGGCTCCAGACGTGCAGGCTCAGCAGCCATGGCTCACAGGCCCAGCCGCTCCAGGGCATGTGGGATCCTCCCAGATCGGGGCACGAACCTGCGTCCCCTGCATCGACAGGCGGACTCTCAACCACTGCGCCACCAGGGAAGCCCTGTGAGATTTTTTTTGAGGAATGAAAGTGGTGTGACATGCTTTGCTCTTAGAGGTAACATTGCCTGTTACCTGCTATGATATCTGCCTAAAGTTGCTTCACTATCATTTCTTTTTATTTTCTTTTTGTCTCTAGGCAATCAATCATATTATTATAATTATCAAAGATGCTTATTATCCTTCAATGTGTTTTTATATTAGCATATCGATGTTATAGTTCTAAAGGGCTGATCATTTTTTATAAGTCTTAGAGCCTTCCTGACAGGTGTACAGTTAGCATCAATTTTGCTCATTTGACCTTTTATGCCTCTTTATGACTGTTGGCTTTCCTCTGGATTCAAAAAGTAATAACAAGGAAATCAACAAAGACTTCATATTGTTAAGTCAGATTTTTTTAACCTGACTCATTTTGCTGTAAAAAATACCTTTAGTAAAAATAGTAGGATTACTACCAAGTAAATGGTTTAAAATTGGCCAATCACATACTTGAAAAAGTGCTTAGATATTCAGCTACAGATTTTGCCTTTGACTTGTTCTGTTTTAACTTACTTCTTGGTTAAGTAGGAAGGAAGCAGGAAGTGATGGAATGGTATATTCCAGCAAATTTATTCTACTCCTGCTGCTTCAAAAGCACAGGGAATGTTAAGATTTTAAAACCAGTCTTCAGTGCTTCGGCAAATGTTAACAGGTGAGTGATTATTTGCAAGGCTGACATGGTTTGTAGAAGTGGAATTACAATAGTTTTCCATTGCATGAATAAATCTGACATTTTGTTTTAAAGATGAAATAATTTCCAATGCCAAGTTTTAGACTTTAAAATTTTAATAGCTTTCATAGAACTACCCAGTGAAAACTGCTGTTACATTGTAATGTTATTGGCAAGCAGAATAAAATAGCTATAAAAATATGACATATGGGTAGCAAAATTCTTTACTCCTTTGTAGCGCAACTGCCAATAACAACAGAATCTAAAAGAGAACATTTTCAAACAGTAGGCTTTGCTTTGGATTTTTTTTTCCCTTTCATTAAATGTGATCATCACTTTTCATTCACTGAAAATTAGTTGTGGTAAGATTTATTTAGATCATGAAAATTGAAATATTCTGATGATTTAATCTATGTCTCACATTTAATGTTTCAATATAACAAAAATATGGTAAAAAGAAAAATAAATTATTTGAACATATCCTATATAATTATGTATGTATTTGTTTTTTGAATCCTTTGAAATGTGATAGAAAATTACACCTGCTATTCTAGGATGCATGTAAATATTGGGTAACACAAAGAGTTTGCAGCAAGAGTCTAATCCATTCATTTATTGCACAGCATTTGAAAACTTAATTCTAAATAAAAATTAATTACTCTGTTCATAGTTTTGGAAGGTTTTACCTGCCAGAAAGAAACCTGCTTCTGTTTTCTTCCTAAGTTGATCTTGATTCTTTTTAGTATTCATCATAGCCTTTTTTTTTTTTAATAGCTCTCCTTTTAAGTATTATGGTTTGTCCTGAGTTCCATTCTAGCTCTATTCTCTTCTACTAACCACACAATCCCTACTCACTGAGAAGGACCAAACTTTTATCTTCATTCAAGACAATTTCATTTGAGCTCCATACACATATATTTCACTGCTAAATATACTGTTCTTAAGACATTTGAAACATTAAATGTAAAGAGTAACATAATTTCTACCTACCTAGACCCAGGAGCTGCTCTTTTTTTTATATTAAATAATTTCATTTATGTTCTGATTTTTCCAGTCTAGAAAATAGTGTCTCAGTTTCTCTCTCTCTTTCTGTATTGTCCAAAAGAAATATAATGAGAACTCCCTATGAAATTTAAAATTTTCTAGCATCCATTTAAGACATTAAAAATAGGATTATTGTAATCAAATATTTTATTTAATCCAATATATCAAAAATTGTTTCATTTTAACATATACTCAATGAAATAATTAATTATATATTTTACTTTCTCTTTATCCCTACAAGGTATTTATAATGCAGTGTATATTTTGCACCTTCTGCATATAAAAATCCCGATACTAAACTTTTGGAAACAAATACTTGTATATTTAAATATCATAAAATTTATAATTGAAACAATAAATTCATATAAGCATGTTGATCCAAAGATAAAAAATTACAAGAACTGAATCGGTTATGAAAAAAAACCTTAAATATTCTCATTCCTATTGACAAAACTTGTTCATCAACTTTGAAAGATTTGATTTGACATAAAAGCAAAAGGATACCGGTTTCACAACTAATTTGGTCCAAGATAAGTAAATTCGCTAAATTTTGTGTCTCAAAAGCTCATTTTTATTAAAATCAAATTGAAAGAGACATTGTATACACTGAACTCTAATTTTATCTATATCAACAATACTGTTCAAATTTTCCTTATAATGTTCACAGTCAATTTACTTATAATTGCTAACTAGTGGCATAAATATTATACATGATTCACATTAAAATATCTGAAATAATTATTTTTGCACTGTATTATAAAATGTTTACTTTTAACATTAATAATCATATCTATCTGATAAGTTAGCTTTTCCTTTTACTAAAGCTAAAAATCTAGCTCATGCATATTCACTATGATGTCAGTGAGGAAACGTAAACCACACTGCTGATTTTGGTCTTTGATTATTGAATATTTGGCAAGATTTCCTTTTGTTTCAAGAGAATCTTGAATTGGAAGTAACAGGATGGTAAATACTTATAAATTTCATTCACAATTCAACTAAGAAGCATTGGCAAAAACACAGATCTTTGAATTCATTGTTTGTCCTTTCTTTCAACAGTTTCACAAACTAGTGATAATTCACAGTTCATGCATGTATATACTGAATGATTTTTAACAACTGTATTCATAATACTTTGCAATGAGGCAAGGTCACTTCTTTTCAAGTTCTAATAAATCCTGATACTTGACTAATATATGTGGAGCAATCCATCTGTCATGTTAGAAAATAATTAAATCATATCTAGCTGAAATATTTATTTGAAAGATGTAAATTTTCTTAAAATATATATGACATGAATTTGATTCTTTTGGTTGTGAATTGACATTTCTTCATAAATCTGGAAGTCCTTTGAGCAAAACATATCACAGTATTAACTGGGGCAGTATTCTCTTATTACATGACTCATCTAAATGTAAAGAAGAATACTTGCAATTTTTCTAATTTTATTTCAACTGAAATTTGATATTAGAAATTCTTGCATTCTACATGCAATTGTTTGCTTAATTGAAGATTTTATTGCTTTTTGTAAATTACGGTTTTAAGTTTTTTCTTCAAACGTTCTAATGAAACTTCCATAACCAGAATACTAAAATAATTTATTTTATCATCTCTATACCTAAAAGTGTGTGTGTGTGTGTGTGTGTGTGTGTGTGTGTGTGTGTGCGCTGTGAGCAAGTATCAGAGACATTTTATTCTCACCAAATTTTAAGACCTCAGATCCTGTCAAATTTTTTTTTAATTAAAAAAATTTTCTTTTTAATTTTTGTTGAGCAGTCACTTGTTTCAAGTGACTAATTTCTTCAGTTCTTTTTATACTGATAAGAAAAAACTTTATCAAATGTGTTATATATTTGTTGAAAACAACTAAATATCATACATCTTACTAACATTTTTCCTTTTCGCCAAACAGCTCTTTTATTTTTCTCTGAGGCAGCAACTTTTGACTGTCTTTCATAAACCAAATTGTAACATAGCTACTTCTAGTCTTTTTTTTTTCCAACTGTTTCCAATGCAGTACTGACTTCTTCATCACTAGTTTACTCTGCATGAATAATATTTTTTCTTGTTTTAAGTGGGAAAAAAGTTCATACTTATTTATAAGATAGGAAAATAATTAAATTATACTTTGTTTAAATAATAAATATTTTGGCTTCCCTGGTGGTGCAGTGGTTGAGAGTCTGCCTGCCGATGCGGGGGATGTGGGTTCGTGCCACAGTCCGGGAGTATCCCACATGCTGTGGAGTGGTTGGGCCCGTAAGCCATGGCCGCTGAGCCTGCGCCTGCACATCCGGAGCCTGTGCTCCGCAACGGGAGAGGCCACAGCAGTGAGAGGCCCACGTAACACAAAAAATAAAAAATAATAATAATAAATATTTTGATTTAACTACCAAATTACAGTTTTCATAGGCCTCACTGTACCTTGTGCTTTCTGCCTAAAATAAACACCTTAAAATATTATAAGGGAGGATCGTGACAAGTTGCAGCAGAAATGAGGGAGGATGGGGGCATTGGTTGCTTCTTCTGAACACTAGAGAATGCAGCTAGACCAGGATCTAAAGCAGGCTCTTCATACTGACCAGGCCTGGAGGACAACGCCCAGCTGGAGGACCGAGCAGAGTGCAAAAGGCTGACCACCCCGTGCCTTTCAATTGGAGAATTTAACCCATTTACCTGTGAGCCGTTCGGTTGACAGGGTCTTGGTGCTCCAGCCGGGGGCCAGGACTGAGCCTCTGAGGTGGGAGAGCTCAGTTCAGGCCATTGGACCACCAGAGACCTCCCAACCCCATGTAATATCAACCTGCAAAAGTTCTCCCAGAGATCTCCATCTCAACACTAAGACCTACCTCCACTCAATGACCAGCAAGCTCCAGGCTGGAAACCCCATGCGAAACAATGAGCAAGACAGGAACACAACCCCACCCATTAGCAGAGAGGCTGCCTAACATCTTACTAAGCTTTAAATGACATAAAACAAGATGGACTTAATTGATATTTATAGGACATTCCATCCAAAAACAACAGAATACACTTTCTTCTCAACTGCTCATGGAACATTCTCCAGGATAGATCATATCTTGGGTCTCAAATCAAGCCTTGGTAAATTTAAGAAAACTGAGATCATATCAAGTATCTCTTCCAACCACAATACTATGAGATTAAATACCAATTATAGGAAAAAAAACTGTAAAAAATACAAACACATGGAGTCTAAACAGTACACTACTAAATAACCAAGAGATCACTGAAGAAATCGAAGAGAAAATCAAAAAATACTTAGAAACAAATGACAATGTAAACATGATGACCCAAAACATATGGGATGCAGCAAAAGCAGTTCTAAGAGGGACGTTTATGGCAATACAATCATACCTCAAGAAACAAGAATAATCTCAAATAAACAACCTAACATTACACCTAAAGCAGTTAGAGAAAGAAGAACAAAAAAAAAAACAAAGTTAGCAGAAGGAAAGAAATCATAAAGCTCAGACCAGAAATAAATGGAAAAGAAAATAAGGAAACCATACCAAAGATCAATAAAACTAAAAGCTGGTTCTTTGAGAAGATAAACTAAATTGATAAACCATTAGCCAGACTCATCAAGAAAAAAAGGGAGAAGATGCAAGTCAATAGAAATTGAAATGAAAAAGGAGAAATAACAACTGACACTGCAGAAATACAAAGAATCATGAGAGATTACTACAAGCAATTATATGCCAATAAAATGGACAACATGGAAGAAATGGACAAATTCCTAGAAAAGCACAACCTTCTGAGACTGAACCAGAAAGAAATAGAAAATATAAACAGACCAATCACAAGCACTGAAATTGAGACTGTGATTAAAAATCTTGCAACACACAAAAGCCCAGAACCAGATGGCTTCACAGGTGAATTCTATCAAACATTTAGAGAAGAGCTAACACCTATCCTTCTCAAACTCTTCCAAAATATAGCAGAGGGAGGAACACTCCCAAACTCACTCTGTGAGGCCACCATCACCCTGATATTGAAACCAGATGAAGATGTCACAAAGAAAGAAAACTACAGGCCAATATCACTGATGAACATAAACGAAAAAATCTTCAACAAAATACCAGCAAACAGAATCCAACAGCACATTAAAAGGATCATACAACATGATCAAGTGGGGTTTATCCCAGGAATGCAAGGATTCTTCAGTATACGCAAATCAATCAATGTGATACACCATATTAACAAACTGAAGGATAAAAACCATATGGTCATCTCAATAGATGCAGAAAATGCTTTCGACAAAATTCAGCACCCATTTATGATAAAAACTCTCAAGAAACTAGGCATAGAGGGAACTTACCTCAACATAATAAAGGCCATATACGACAAACCCACAGACAACATCGTTCTCAATGGTGAAAAACTGAAACCATCTCCTCTATAATCAGGCACAAGACAAGGATGCCCACTCTCACCACTGTTATTCAACATAGTTTTGTAATTTTTAGCCATAGCAATCAGAGAAGAAAAAGATAAAAGAAATCCAAACCAGAAAAGAAGTAAAGCTGTCACTGTTTGAAGATGACATACTATATATAGAGAATCCTAAAGATGCTACCAGAAAACTACTAGAGGTAATAAATGAATTCAATAAAATAGCAAGATACAAAATTAATGCACAGATATTTCTTGCATTCCTATACACTAACGATGAAAAATCTGAAAGGGAAATTAAAGAAACACTCCCATTTACCACTGCAACAAAAAGAATAAAATACCTAGGAACAAACCTACCTAAGGAGACAAAATACCTGTATGCAGAAAACAATAAGGCACTGATGAAAGAAATTAAAGA
The DNA here is from genome assembly GCF_000442215.2 of Lipotes vexillifer. Classification (NCBI taxonomy): domain Eukaryota; kingdom Metazoa; phylum Chordata; class Mammalia; order Artiodactyla; family Lipotidae; genus Lipotes; species Lipotes vexillifer. Next base: position 1,144,248 of record NW_006796614.1, on the reverse strand, counting down.
TGATACAAACAGATGTAGAGATATACCATGTTCTTGGATTGGAAGAATCAACATTATGAAAATGACTATACTACCCAAAGCAATCTACAGATTCAATGCAATCCCTAACAATCTACCAATGGCATTTTTCACAGAACTAGAACAAAAAATTGCACAATTTGTATGGAAACACAAAAGACCCTGAACAGCCAAAGCAATCTTGAGAAAGAAAAATGGAGCTGGAGGAATCAGGTCCCTGACTTCAGACAATACTACAAAGCTACAGTAATCAAGACAGTATGGTACTGGCACAAAAATAGAAATATAGATCCATGGAACAGGATAGAAAGCCCAGAGATAAACCCATGCACATGTGGTCACCTTATTTTTGATAAAGGAGGCAAGAATATACAATGGAGAAAAGACAGCCTCTTCAAAAAGTGGTGCTGGGAAACTTGTCAGCTACATGTAAAAGAATGACATTAGAACACTCCCTAACACCATACACAAAATAAACTCAAAATGGATTAAAAACCTAAATGTAAGGCCAGACACTATAAAACTCTTAGAGGAAGACATAGGCAGAACTCTCTATGACATAAATCACAGCAAGATCCTTTTTGACCCACCTCCTAGAGAAATGGAAATAAAAACAAAAATAAACAAATGGGACCTAATGAAACTTAAAAGCTTTTGCACAGCAAAGGAAACCATAAACAAGACGAAAAGACCACCCTCAGAATGGGAGAAAATACTTGCAAATGAAGCAACTGACAAGGGATTAATCTCCAAAATTTACAAGCAGCCCATGCAGCTCGATATCAAAAATCAAACTAACAAACAAACAAACAACCCAATCCAAAAATGGGCAGAACACCTAAACAGACATTTCTCCAAAGAAGATATACAGACTGCCAACAGACACATGAAAGGATGCTCAACATCACTAATCATTAGAGAAATGCAAATCAAAACTACAATGAGGTATCACCTCACACCAGTCAGAATGACCATCATCAAAAAATTTACAAACAATAAATGCTGGAGAGGGTGTGGAGAAAAGGGCATCCTCTTGCAGTGTTGGTGTAAATTGATACAGCCACTATGGAGAACAGTAGGGGCGCTCCTTAGAAAACTAAAAATAGAACTACCATAGGAGCCAGCAATCCCTCTCCTGGGCATATACCCTGAGAAAACCATAATTCAAAATGATTCATGTACCACAATGTTCACTGCAGCACTATTTACAGTAGCCAAGACATGGAAGCCACCTAATTGTCCATCAACAGATGAATGTATAAAGAAGATGTGGCACATATATACAATGGAATATTACTCAGCTATAAAAAGAAATGAAATTGAGTTATTTGTAGTGAGGTGGATGGACCTAGAGTCTGTCATACAGAAGGAACTAAGTCAGAGAAAAACAAATACCGTAGGCTAACACATATATATGGAATCTAAAAAAAAAAACATGTTTCTGAAGAACCTAGGGGCAGAACAGGAATAAAGATGCAGACGTAGAGAATGGACTTGAGGACACAGGAGGGGGAAGGGTAAGCTGGGACGAAGTGAGCGAGTGGCATGGACATATATATACTACCAAATGTAAAATAGATAGTGGGAAGCAGCCACATAGCACAGGAAGATAAGCTCGATGCTTTGTGACCTCCTAGAGGGGTGGGATAGGGAGTTGCACCCCTCTAGGGTGTTGTGGGAGGGAGATGCAAGAGGGAGGAGATATGGGGATATATGTATACTTATAGCTGATTCACTTTGTTATAGAGTAGAAACTAACACAACATTTTAAAGCAATTATACTCCAATAAAGATGTTTAAAAAATATTATAAGGGTGCATAGGAAAAAATAATACAAATTGTGTTCATCTACTGACACTGACCAGAGCACTGGTAAGTTATCCATGATACTAGAAATGATGTACAGACAGGAAAAATGGACTACCATACCACAATAGTATCTTATGTGATGAAGCAAAGTAAAATGTAGTCCCACCAAAATAGTAAATTTATATTTAACAGAAAAATAATATCTTACACTTCATCTGTTCTTAAAATTTAAACTTAAGTTAAACTTAAATAGAATTAAAAATTCATTTAGTTATACCAGTTATATCAGCCATATTTCACATGCTCAATAGCCACATGTGGCAAGTGGTTACCATATTGTATAGCATAGCTCTAGATCATTCTGTGAGTTCTCCATCCAACCTACAGATTTTCCAAAGCAGTACCTTTCCTTCCATCCTCAATGCCAATGTTTTAATCCTACCTGTCTATGAGACTGTTGCTATTGTCTTCTATCCAGTCCCCTGTCCCCTATTGTCAACCACATGACTGTTAAGGGTAAGATCTTTAAAAACCAAATATCCCAGATATACAACAGTTCTTACTGTATAGCACTGGGAACTACATTCAATATATTGTAATAAATTATAATGGAAAAGAATATGAAAAAGTTATTCAGATGTATATATACACCAGAAGCTAACACAACATTAAAATTAAAAACAAATTAAAAACAATTAATTAAAAAACAATTAAAAAACAAATATTCCTTTCATACTCTTTTCACTTAAAAAACATTCTTTTCACTTAAAAAACAACCTTTCAATATCCTTCTGAAGACATTCAAACCCCTTTGTGATACAGTGCCCCTTGCGTCTTTAACATTTCTGTCAATATTCATAGAAGATGGTAAATAAAAACTTTTTGAAAGAATGAATGCATAAGTGAATAATCAAGAATCTGCTGTTGGTTCATTAAAAATGTCACGTTTTTACCATTTTGACCTATTAACTTTTCAATGGAAAAAGTTCTCTTAACTTCTAATTCATTGCCACTATTGAAGATGCAAAGCAAGTATGTTTTCTTCAAAATATGATATATCCTACCTCTTGGGAAGTAGATACCTATGCTCCACATTACTTTCTGCCTTTTTATAGTATTATTTAAATTATGCTAATTTAAATATTTGCCATTTCATAAGTTTTGGGAGCATGGCATCTGTGTTAATCTTACTGTTCTGAAAGTTTCCCATCAGACATAGAACAGAGCAGATGCACAGCAAAGCTTAATTGACTATGCAACTACAGATTTTAAATACTTAAACTTCTTTTACGCAGCAGATGAGAACAATCTGCAGTATTAAGAATAGTACAGTGGAAGATTTTTCCATCACAGGAGACTTTAGAACCAGTGTGCTTTTAAAAATAATTTGTACAGAATGCTGTCAATTTCTGTTGAGGTATAACATTAAATGGAATAATTTTAAAATAGGCTCTAATAGAAATATAATCAGGGCTTCCCTGGTGGCTCAGTGGTTGAGAGTCTGCCTGCCGATGCAGGGGACATGGGTTCATGCCCCGATCTTGGAAAATCCCACATGCCGCGGAGCAGCTAGGCCCGTGAGCCATGGCCGCTGAGCCTGCGCGTCCGGAGCCTGTGCTCCACAATGGGAGAGGCCACAACAGTGAGAGGCCTGCGTACCGCAAAAAAAAAAAAAAAAAAAATCATTTTAGATTTTGTTCATCTTACAAAAGAAATGACATCAGTTAAAAGGGGGTTACATACTTTTCAAACCAATATTTCAAATTGTATTTTTAAGTTGCTGATCTTGCTATGTAATGCTATATAATTCAGTAGAATTAGAACTTAATTTGCAAATCTAAAGCCAGCCAAAAATCCATTTTGTAATTAAACCAAAATTTGATAGTAATTGAATAAATATAACATCAAGGTAGATATGGATGATTTATACAGAAGTGGTTAATTTATCATGTCTTGTAATTTATATAATCCAATAGGTTTTGCATTTCTTCCCTTCCATTTGTGATTTCTCTGGTCCCCAAGTGTGTGATGATGTGCATATGTGAGAAATAAACTGGCTAGGCATGTAGGCTTTACTTCAGATTCCCTGAATTTGCAAGATAATTAATACCTCTATGTTTTTATTTTTTACCTGTAAAGTTATCTCCTAGGTTGGGGTGAGGATTAAGTATGATAATTTGTGTCAGGCAAAAATGTTTGGTAAGACAGTACATCAATCTGAGGAAAGAAGGTCAGATGGGTAAGGAGATAGGTATGCTATTATGAAATACTTTTATAGTGTAGTTTGGAGTGAAATCAGGTGAAAAAATACAAATAGGAAAGCACTGATTTCTATTAGAAAGACTGATTCCCCTCCTAGCACATGCTTTTAATTATGGAGGTTAACATATGGTCTTTCATCATTAACTGGTTTCACCCTGAGCTTGAGTGTTTCAATTTATAAAATAGCAAGAAAGTCCAGATGAACCACAGATTAACAGTTTCAAGTAAAGAGTTTATGTTATTTTATAAAAAGGAAACTGCCTACAGGTTCCTGTTCTTGGAAAAATTCCATTAATTTAGCTTTCTCAAGTTATTGACTCTCTAAATCTACCCAGTTCAACTATTAGTAGTTCCATCTAGTGAAAACAAAGCAAAATTGCAGACACAAGATTCCCTGAGAAATAAAACCATCTCATCTATGAATACTGTGATAATATTTTAATGCATGTATTTATGCTAGTATAAGGATCAATATGGCTAACTGTTGTGTTTCTTTATCTGGTCTGGCTAATTAAAATTTTAGAGATTGACAATAATTTGTGCCAAATGATGTCTCCTCTCGTATATAATAGCAATAATAACACCAAATACATGGTTTACTTCTATAAGTTTATTTAATCATAATAGCAAAATTGTGATGTATGTATTATCTTGCCATTTTATAAATAAGGAAGCTGGAGCACAGAGATTAAATAAGTTACCTGGGTCCACAGCTAGTAAACGGTAGAAACAGGATTTCAGCCCATATATTCTAGCTTCTAAAGTCCATAGTCTTAACTATTACTTACTGATAAGAAAATTTTGCAGTTGTTACAATTTTAAGAAGATTTTTCCATTCTAAGACTGGCATAATACACTGAAAGGATCTTACTCTGAAGCTTCTGATACCATATATGTGTTGCCAATGAAGGATTAGTTCAACAACTCTATGTCATCTGTCATATTAAATTAATATGGTTAATTTGGAAATATGGGGCTAGTGTTTCTTTTGGTCTAGAATGCTACAAAGTCTATAAGCAAAGGAATGAAAGATTAGGTTTAGGCTTTATGTATTTCAGAAGCATTGAGTCCTAATTTTGAGAAAAGCTTGCTTAGCTGATTCAGTCTCACAAACTTAATGCTTACTGAAGTATACAGCTTTACAAGAATCTCATCATAACCCGTAATTAATAATTGTAATGATATATATTTTTATTCATTGAGTTCAAGAAATATATTTTCTTTACTAATAAGGGTGTTTCAGTTTTAAAGAAGAAAGTTCAGTTATTTGATCTAGGGCACAGGTCAGAAAAGAATGAGCAACACAGAGGATTTGGTGGTATCACTGAAATCATAACAGTTTCCTAACTGTAAATTTAACTTGGCATCTGTGTCTCTGGTGGCTGAGGATTTAGTAGGATATCAATTAACTTCAAGTATGTGTAGAGGCAGCCAGAGAGCATGATCCCATGCTTGACAATCAGCAATCTCTCATAAACTAAAATGATCTTTCCTGATGTAATTTCTTATCATGAAATGGCTATACATATCACTGCCCTTCTGTGAGAGGTTATTTAACAAATGACTTACTTTCTCCTTCACAGCATTTTATCTTTATACTTTATACATTCAAAATGTTTCTTTCCATAAAAATTTCTAAGCTACATAGGATAGTAGGTACAAATCTGATGCTGTCTGGGATCAGCTATGTGAACATCAGCAGATCACTTAACCTCTATTACTTAGACTTTCTGGACCTCATTTGCCTTCTCTATAAAATGAAGAAGTTGAACCAGATTATTATGTATGTATAGTGATGGGATATATTCTACAAACTGACCTGACTGAACTAAACCATATGCTCTCCACAGATTAAGACTTTTAGGGGGAAGGGTTTTGCAAATGGAAAATTAAGTTAAAAGGATAGTGATGATAACAAAGATAGGATAATCAGAAGAAGCAGCTGGTTATTGGGAAAAAGGGAGAACTTGATTTTTAGAGCTTGGGTTTGAGATGCTGGTAAGACATTTTTTGTTGACATCCAATAAACATTAGAAAAAGTATGTTTAGACTTTGAGAAAAATACAGTAATTAGTACCATCTATCAAATATGTTATATGCTTCAAAGCTCTTTAAACATATTAGTTCTTTTAATCCTCACAGCAACCCTGCATTTGGGAGGCTTCTGTATGATCATTATTTTTTAATATACCTGAATAGTAGAGAGTGTAAAGAGAGAAAAAAAAAAAAAGGTGGGGGGAGGTAAAATTTCAATGATAGAACCTTGAGATCATGCTTTTTTAAAAGTAGAAGGTAAGTGATGACCTAATGAAAGAGACAGAGAGAGTTTGGAAGAGATCCATGAGGGTTGACTGGTAGGGAATACAAGGGTTCTCAAACAGGAGGGGAAGATGTACAACACCGAAGACATTAAAGGGTAAAGGAAAAAGAGCTCTTAGAAGGATTATTGGATTTGGCCATTCATAAATAACCTTTTAATGAGCTGTCTAAGTAGAGTGGTAGAGGCATAAATCAATTTACAAGGAACTGAGGAGATAGTAGGTGATGAGAAAACAGACACACATACGCAATTTTCCTAATGAGCTTATGATGTTATTGAAGGAGTGAATACCGCTAGCTTTGCTGGAGGCCTCGTAGTTAGAATTTATCTTAAATATTTACATAATATTACTTACAAAATAGAACACAAGAACAAGCAAACAGTAACAAATCCACAATACCTATTTGTACGTGAGAATTTATTTACCACCTACAGAATATGGAGAAAATATAAGCATCTATGACGATGGATATAAGGCAATGAATGAGTAAATAAAGAAAATAGCAATGTAAAAGTTATTTGTCTATGTAAAAATGAAACAATTATGGGTATTTTAACTAGAGGACCTGGATGTATTTGCCTGGGGATAAGGCAGGCTTCATCTGGCCCTCCACTTGGAGGTCTAGAGATTTTCTTTCTTCATTATGCACAGGAGACAAAAAGGCTTTGAGCAAATAAATACCACCAAGATTAAGGCTGACAAAAGAATTCCAATCTATTAATTCACACTGAAAATGAGGCGTGTCATGAAGATCAAGAACTGCTGCTTCTCTGTGGTAATCCATTAACATATATATTTGAGTTTTTATTATTTGCCAGGAGCTATGCTAGGCATGAATATAGAATGGTGTGAAGGTTGCTATAGTGCAGCTCTCTTTGCAGTCAAGCTCCACAGTAAACCAAGACTTGCTTTAGTGAAAATAGAAAGGAACTAAAGAAATTTAGATAACATAGCATCTCATTTGGCTCCAAACCCAGAAATTTTGTTGCAGATATTCTCTTTACATCAAGTGGAAATGCAAGCATGGTAATGCTTCTTTGCTTCTTTTTAAATTATTTCTATATTGGTCAATACCTTTATTTTCTCTTTAGATCAGAAATGTCCCTGTTTATACAAAAACTATAGAATACAGCTCTAGTTGTTCAGAATTAAACCCATGCTGCCTAACTGAAAGAAATTCTTAAGTCTACTCTTTTATTGTTTTAGCCTTCTGCTAACCCTGTTGGGTCAGCCAACTTCTGTCACTGAATGTTGGCAACTTCATTTCTTTAATTTTTAAGTTCACGAGGAAGGTCTTACTATGCCCTTCAACTACTGAACATAGTTTCATGGTTGTGGATTGCTTTTTGTTATGCTTAATAGTTTGTAATTGTAACATTATAACAATGGCACACAAAGAATCACAGAATAATTTCATTAATGACTTCTCATTCCTATACATTAAAATCAACTGAGGAACCATCAAAATAATCTGCTGCCCATATTCGGATATACTGAAATTTGTAAACCATTGAGTTAGAAAGTTCAGTCCTTTGCTCAATGCAGAATGACCCTATGGAATTCCTGAAGACAAGTGGTTAATTCCCTGTTTGTTTATAATTTTTTTAAGTGTTCTTTAATTTTTTTTTTACCATTCTGAAAAGTAGCTCTGGTTAACTATTTAAAAGTGCTTCCTTATACAAAGTAGCTCTAGCTAATTATTAAAAAATGTATCTTTTCTTCTATAACTTTAAACTTAGTCCAAGGTATACTTCAAAGAGCTACTTTGAATAAATTGAATTCTTGTTCATGTGAGAATGTTTTAACTATTTGGAAATTGCTGATGTTACTTCTTTTCTAGGCTAGCTACCAGTATATTTTCAATTGTTTCTCATAATCTCAGATTTTTTATACAATGGAGAGTCCATTGGTATTTGGACATTGGCCCTGTTGGGACTATTTACACTGTTAAAATTGGAAAATATTACAAATCACAGTTTTGTTTTTTTGATAGTCATTTTACTGGCAAACACTGTGTATGCACTGTGTGCCATCATACAACATGCTAATTCATAGTATTGTATTGTATTTATTTATTTATTTATTTTTGCGGTACGCGGGCCTCTCACTGTTGTGGTCTCTCCTGTTGCGGAGCACAGGCTCTGGACGCGCAGGCTCAGCGGCCATGGCTCACGGGTCCAGCCACTCCGCAGCATGTGGGATCTTCCTGGACCGGGGTATGAACCCGTGTCTACTGCATCGGCACTCGGACTCTCAACCACTGTGCCACCAGGGAAGCCCTAATTCATAGTATTTTTACACACTGAATTTAAAGTGTGCCTATGAGAGAGATATGGACATAATCATGATAAATTTTATAACATAAAATATGATTTATGATAAAAATATTTATGATCTAGTTTTAATAAAGCTTAAGATGTCCAGTATTAAAGGCATTGTCCATGAATCTCTTAAAAGTAGCTCCTTGAATCTTACCTTGATACTATAGACTGGATCGAAGCAGTGCAAAGACATCGAGACTTTATATATCTTCATCCTGGACACTATAATTTAGTTGAAGCAGGTTTAATTGCAGCATTGTAAAGTTATTGTACATGTCGGCTCATTTAAATTTCAGTGAAGTTTTAATTTGCTTTTCAAATTTAGTTATTACTCCCACATCATTTTTCCAGCATATGTAAGTCTCATTAAATTCTAATTTAGCTATCTTTTCTAACTTTAATCTACTAATTTGGTAAACACAACTTGTGAACTGCTGTATACAAATTTCCTAAATGTGTTCAATATCACTACAGGCCAAATAGAGCATTGTGGTATTTCCTTAGAGACCATTATTCAGTTTACCATAAACTTAATAATACACCATTGTAGATACAGTTTTTGAAGCATCACAATTCACTACTGTCCAGTTCATATGTCCACAAACCATACATGTAGAATCACTGGTAAAATATAACTTATATAAGCACTTAAAAAGCGACAGCTTTGGGCTTCCCTGGTGGCGCAGTCGTTGAGAGTCCACCTGCCGATGCAGGGGACACGGGTTCATGCCCCGGTCCAGAAAGATCCCACATGCCTCGGAGCGGCTGGGCCCGTGAGCCATGGCCGCTGAGCCTGTGCGTCCAGAACCTGTGTTCCGCAACGGGAGAGGTCACAACAGTGAGAGGCCCGCATACCGCAAAAAAAAAAAAAAAATCAACAGCTTTGTTGTTCCTAATAGTCATACTGAACACATTTGTTGTTTAAATCAAGATATACATTTTTTGGAGTTCTCCTTTTTCAGTAGATTACAATATGTGAGAAGAAAAAAATTGTTTCATCATCCTCATTTTACATATAAGAAAACTTGGCCCCGAAAAAATATGCTATATATACCTTTTCAGACCCTAGTTTCTATACATATGTGTCTGTATATACACACACACACACACACACACACACACACACACAGAGTAAGCTTATGTAGCTTAGCAAGACCTAAAACCACATTGCCTGACTCCTGGTTCATTGTTTTGTCCACTATGCTATGCTTTTGAAAATTATTTGTTCTTAGTAAACTATTATTGGCACTTTACATTTTTTCAAATTCATTGAATGGTTTATGTCTCTTCAGTATTCTTACTTACCTCCTTAACATTCAAGTTAAAAATTACATCCTATATAAAGTCTACTGTCACTTCCCTAGATAAAATTAGTGTTGCTTCTTCATGCTTCACAGCATCTGTCCACAAATCTATCACAGACCTTATCACGTGTCTGTTTTGCTATGATACTGTGTATGACAAGAGTGTACATTTTATGTTATGTTAATCTTTGAGTATCAGAATTGGACACAATTCTTTAAAATGATAGGTGTCTAATAAATATTTGCAGACTAGAATTAATAGGTCTCTTCTAGATTTGTGCTTCTGTTATGCATCAAACACGTTTTTTCTTATATTTCTGGCATCTGCTTTTCCCCTTATTTTGAAGTTTGACACTTTTACCATATACAGTTCTTGCCACCACTACCTCTTATCAGGTGATTACAACAGTTAGTAAGATCATATCTTGCAAGCTGTTATATTAATCAGAAACATAATTCAACACAATTCATTTAAAACAGCATGATATCCTCTAAGTAATCCTCTCACTAATACTGAACTTCAAACCCCTATTAATCATTATTCTACACTGTCTCTAAAAAAAAAAAGCAAAGAAAAAAGCATGCATTCACTATATACAATGCTAGATCTTAAGCAGATACTTTCCTTCCTCATTTATCAATTTTAAAGATAAACTTTAAAAAGGTTTTTGTTGTTGTTGCCCTTAACAATTGTTTAAATCTGTGGATTATCCTAAATTTTAGTCTGTGATATTGATCATACAGCTTGTACTACCTTTGTCTTTATCCTTGAAATGTTCTTATCCCCCCATTTGCAAAGTAAAGTTCCCTCTGAAATTATTTAGTTTTCTTTTTCCTAACTATTACAATGATTTATTATTACAATTTCCAGATTTTTAAAATTTTGGGTGGCTTACCTCTATTTCATCTTTTCAATTAATGAATATATTACATATTGTTTTGTAGTTTATAAGTGCTTTCATACATCATTTAGTCATCATTTATATAGACATTATGATTCACATTCTATTCATGAAAAAATAAGACATATTGTTAAGAAATTTGCCACAGTTTGTGTAGCTCTCAAATGACAGAGGTGTAATTCAATTCCACATCTTATGTGATAACCTATAAATTTTCTATTATGAAATTCTAACTCTGGTTTCAGGTTTTGGAAGCACATCATCTTCTAGCATTAATATTATGTAAATAATTATTCTATTAGTGTGTGTATATACATATACACACACTATATATTACATACCTATAGATACACACACACACACACACACACACACACATATACACACACAGAGACAGAGAGAGAGGGAGAGAGAGACGTGTGTATATATATAACAATACTCAGCATTCCTTTCATAGTTGTTGGGATGAAATACAAAGAAAGCTTCTTTTATTGCTTTAAGAGATCACTAAGAAAGTACATTTTCAGCAATGTATTAAGTGATCTTCATTGACTCAGATTGAAAATCCCAGCATGTCTAGGCAATTTATGCTCACCACTGCAACATAAACTTCATTAGGGCAATAACTTGTTTTGTTTTAATTTTATAATAAAGTATATATATATATATATATATGTATATATAAAACTTCTTTTTTTAAGGGAGCAAAAGGTTGTCAGCTTGTCTCTTTGGCTTATAGTCTGCAATAGGAAAACACTTTCTTAATTCTATTGTGCTCTGACAACCAGTATTATGCCACGCACAACAGAAGATGTATATTAAGGCTTGGTAAATCCTAATCACTGAATTAAGTCATAGACAGAGAGAGAGAAAGACATATCTTCCCTTCAAGGAATTTAAAGCTAAATTCTCTTGTGAACAGATGAAACGTCTATAGTTCATCAATATGAATAAGGTTAGGTTATTCATGGTTTTTTATATGTTTAAGGAATATAAACATGTTAAACCTATGTTTAACTTATAAACTTATGTTAACATTTAATTTATAAATGTTAACATAACATTGTTATGTTAACAAAAACATAATGTTTATTTATTTATTTTTTGGCTGCATTGGGTCTTCATTGCTGCGTGCAGGCTTTCTCTAGTTGAGGTGAGGGGGGGCTACTCTTCGTTGAGGTTCATGGGCTTCTCATTGTGGTGGCTTCTCTTGTTGCAGAGCACAGGCTCTAAGCATGTGGGCTTCAGTAGTTGTGGCTCGCAGGCTCCAGAGTGCAGGCTCAGTAGTTGCGGCGCACGGGCTTAGTGACTCCGTGGCATATGGGATCTTCCCAGACCAGGGCTTGAACCCATGTCCCCTGCACTGGCAGGCAGATTCTTAACCATTGCGCCACCAGGGAAGTTTGTTACATATGTTAATGTATGCTTAGTTTATTAACTTTAACATATAAACATGTTTATCCATTGTGTGTTTATTACAATGTTTTAAACAAGTTTAGTTTTTACTATGTATTAGACATACTTTAAAACAAATTCAGTTTTAGAGTATGTCTAGTTTATCATGATTGCTATATATTAAGCCATGGTAATAGTAACACATTATAATATATAATATTTTCATTTATTTTAAACAAACTATATGTATGCGTTGATCCTTCATTTTTATCATTATTCATATGGTATGAACAAATATGGCTATAGATTTTAAATATAGAGCATATTTCTTAAACCTATGCTTTTAAATTTTGGGAGAAATATGTTATATTCATTTTAGAAATTCTACAAGGTATATTTTTCATTAAGAAATTTTTCTAAAGTAACATTTCAAGGAAGTAGTTATTAATGTTTCAAATCCATATAATTATTTCATTAAGTTGGCTTTGGGAATCATTTTGGTGGTTGAGTTTTTCTAGTCCATTTTGCTTGAAGTTAAAACTTTACATGTGAATAGATCATAAGGCATTACTTGATCATGCATGAAACATCAACCACAACTGTAACTACTCTGGTTCACATCTCTGTATGAGAGCCAATGTGGTTCTATCAGAGATGGGAAATCTCTCCAGTCTCAACCACACACAAATGTTTGCAGAGGGGAAATATAGTTTGATTGGTGAGATGAACCTTTTATCATAATTTCAAAAGAAGTATTTACTTTTGCAGTTGCTACAGATAAATTTAAAACAGCTGTTACTGGGTAGTTCAGAAGAATTTTTCACATTAATGCAAAAATTGCTTTCCCTTTAGAATTTCATAATCATAGGAAGCAATCATGTTTTATTATTACCTTTGTCCTTTCTAGGCCCTCTGAAAAGAGGAAGAGGGGAGAATGGGAATATTCCAAACCTCAACCTGGTGCTTTTGCCAGATTTTCTATATATAGTTTCCTTTCCCCTGCCCCCGGATTCTTTATTTATTTGAAATATTTTTTTTAGAACTAAGGCTCTTTTTATTTAGATCCAAAAGATCCCCCATAAGATGATACCATAGAAACAGAAAATAAATATAATTTAAAATATTAGATTTTGCTTTTTTTACATGAGCGTTCTTCGTTAATCTACTGATATCTTTAAGAGAAGATTTTCAGAAATAGAGCTATCAAAATTAGTCTCTGGTTGTTTTATTATTCATCATATTCGTAATACAAAAAAGTTTTTCATTAGTTAAAATTTAAAAAAATACGATGAATCCTAGAGAAAAAGCAATGCTAAAGTGGACACAGCTGTGGGTTTATTAAATCCAATTCATTCCTAATTTAGTAAGAACTCCCACTGATTCTAAAGATAGTTTTGCCTGAGTAAGGACTGAAAAATTGGTCTTTATATTCAGAGGGTGCAACTGTGTTTAATGCTTGGATAGTTATTCTATTCTGCCTTGAAGTCATTAGTGCACCTGGTTTATAACTTAATGTTCAGAACCAAAACGTGTTCCCTGAAAATAAGCTATAAAAAATGAATCAGCTACTTAAAAGGTATACTTTACTATGGCAAATGCTGTTGATTTGTTTTTAATAAATCATCTGCTGGCAAGATAAAAAGTTTAACTCTTTGTACTAATATCTCACAGTTCCTCTCTAAAGTTATCTACTTATATTTCAGTATCAGTAATGGATGTATGCATTTGGGAGATGTCAAAGCTCTTTAGAGTTAAGATGAAAAATCTCTGGCTTTGAAGAATACCATCACATTTCCTTCAAGCTCCGCTATCAAAGAGAAAAAGGATGATGATGATAATAATGAATAAGATTAGGCCAGGAGTTTACACTTAAATTAATGCATATGCTCACCAGAGTATTAGATCCAGGGACATTATGTCCTCACTATCTAACTTGCAATATTTACAGAAGGTACAGATATATTATTGAGTAATTTTGAGCAATTTCTCCTGGCTTTACAAGAATCCACGTTTTAAAGAAAATAGAAATCAAGTACTTGTATGTATGTATGCATTTTACCTTGAAGTATAATTTATTGATATTTTGGCAAGAGCTTCTTGTAGCTTTAGAGACTGTTCTCTCAATTTCCAAGAGTCAAATGCAAAATAATGTCATCTTACTTTGATGGTTAATTTTATGTGTTAACTGGTGACAAGAACTAATAATCCTATATCATGAAAAAACTGTCAAATCTGAAAATTAAGGTAAAAGACTAGTTGTCACTCAAAAGATGTTATGAAGTGATAATCAAAGCCACAAAGAGCAATCTGTCTGAAGCAAAGATGATCATCTTTTCTAATGGTCAAAGATGTGTATAGTGAAATACCCTGACTTTAATGGTATTTACATATAAGTTTTTCTTACTGCTGCCTTAACTAACTTTAACCAGATTTGAAAAATCTATTTAAAGCTTTTTTTTCTTTCTCTTCTTTTTTAAATCTGTGTAAATAATTTGAAGGTAATGATTATTTGTAGGACCTTCTTGCCTTTTACTTTTTTCCTTAGATACTACAGTTGATCCTTGAACAACGTGAGGGCGAGCGGTGCCAACCCCTCCCTGCACGTTAAGTCAAAAAATCTGAATGTAGGGCTTTCCTGGTGGCGCAGTGGTTGAGAGTCCGCCTGCCGATGCAGGGGACACGGGTTCATGACCTGGTCCGGGAAAATCCCACGTGCCACGGAGCGGCTAGGCCCGTGAGCCATGGCCGCCGAGCCTGCGCGTCCAGAGCCTGTGCTCTGTAGCTGGAGAGGCCACAATAGTGAGAGGCCTGCGTACCGCAAAAAAAAAAAAAAAAAAAAAAGTGCATGTAACTTTACAGTGGGCCCGCCTTGTCTGCAGTTCCGCATCTGTGGATTCAACCAACCTGGATCATTTAGTGCTGTAGTATTTATTGAAAAGAACCCGAATGTAAGTGGACCCATGCAGTTCAAACCCCTGTTGTTCAAGAGTCAACTGTATATGCATTATCTTATATCTTGTATTTCTGTGTACTGATTAGTACTTCCAAACACATTTAAGAAAAAAAAAAAAAAAACAGTGCTGCTGCTTCTTTGCACTGACCCCTTCCCTGTGCTCTCAAATGCTATTAGATGCTTCAGAAAGCCAATTTTATTATTGTATCCAGTGACTTCTCCATCTCTATAAAATAATGTTCACATAATCCAGGCATTCACAACTCTCTGCAAGGCCTACATTTTCACAAATCTATTTCACTCCTCTATATGAAAACTCACTTTTATAGACAGTGGGCAGCTCAGCGACAATTAGTTGTGCACTTTGCTTTGTTCACTTAGCCCATGCTAGAATCCCTCCCTTCTTATTTACCCATTCATACATATCAAGTATTCAGGTTGTTTCTCATATTCTAACTTGCTAGATGATGCCTTCTGGAATTGACCTCTTCCCAGTGAAACAACTATCAGAAAACCAATTTCTTGTCCAAGCCCTATCGTTGCTACTTAAATGACCTCAGCAAAATAATGCATCTCTGACTCTCTGTCTGTAAAATAGATTTCACATAAGTGCTGAGTTTTTTCCACCTTAAAATTCAGCATGTCATGACCCTAAACATCCCTCCCTAAGGTCTTAGGGACTTATGCCTATAGCTCTGAGCAAGCAGTGGAGAACACTCAACCTAAGCTCTCTCTTCATTTGCTAAAACTAATACAACTAACTTTAAATGTTACTTTACTAAGTCATTGAATACATGTTAAGTACTAACAAACATAATTCACTGAAATGCCACTAAATGGATATCATTCCTGACACCTCCTATGTGTCAGGCACTGGATCAGGAAATTTAAAATTCATTTTCTTTAAGCCCCATCCCTCACCATTTTGAAAATATTAGAGCCATTTAAAGAAGCAGTAATGAAACTTAGAGAGGTTACATCATATTCTAAGAGTCCCAGGCAATTCATGTTGGAGCCTATTACAAACCAAGTTCTATAGATTTCAAAGCATATATTCTTTCTTCCATGTTACAATGAATTCAAATTCTATATTTTATAACAACCACTACAACCACAAATGAGAGCTGACTCTGGATCCCAACAATATGTGAGGTGCTGTACTAAATGCCCCTGTGAAATAGATTATTATATTTCTTTCTTTACTTGACAAAATTGAGAATTAGCAAACTTACTTTTTCTAAGTACTGTTGGTGCAGAGCAAAGCCATTTTCCAATGAGGATCTGATACCAAAAATTTTCCTTCTCACCTGTATACTATAGTGCTTATCTTTCCTCCAAGAGCTATTATATACCTTAATCTAGGATTCATATACCAACCATTTTATTTTTCGTTTCCGACTGGAAGTAGAAATGCTATAGACTTGTATACTTGTGGATTAAAGGGTTTAGGGACAAAACAAAAAATTTTCTTAAATTGGTGTCATGCTTTTTCTGCTGGTAATTTGGGGTCAGTTTTCTATCCTCCCTGAAAGCCAATTTCCATGTTTTTGAATCAATACTGTAACGGTTTCTGGGAGGACTAAATGAGAAGATATAAGTTCAAATGGTTCACAAAATGAGACACAAAATAAATTTTTTATTTTCCTTTTGTGACAAATGGTCTTCTGGATTACGTCCTACAAACTGGCAAGATTTCTAGGTCAATTACTCTTGCTGAGTTACTCACCATATGAGAATGAGACCTAGGTTTCTTACCATTTTTTTAAAGTTTACAATGTGAAATTTTTCCTGGTGTTTATAGACAATTATTTCTCTACAACCCATAGAACATAAATATGTATTTTGACTCTCCAGGAGAAGGCTGTAGTAAGCTGATATTTTTCTACTGGAGTATAATTGATGTATATTATATTAGTTTCAAGTGTACAGCATAACAATTGACATTTGTATGCACTGAAAAATGATCACCACAAGAAGTCTATTTATCATCTGTCACCTTACAAAGTTATAAAACATTTTTTCTTGTGATTTAAACTTTTAAGATTTAATTTCTTAGCAACTTTCAAACTTACAATACAATATTATTGACTTTAACCCCCATGCTGTACAATAAATCCTCATTACTTATTTCATGACTGGAAGTTTGTACCTCTTGATCACCTCACCCATTTTTCCAACTCTCCAAACCCCAACCCCTCTGGCAACCACCAATCTGTTCTCTGTATCTATGAGTTTTGTTTTGTTTCATCCTCTGTTTTATTTTTTAGATTCCACATTTAAGTGAAATCATACTGTTTTACTTTGTCTCTTTGACTTATTTCACTCAGCCTAATACCCTCAAGGTCAATCAATGTTGCAAATGACAAGATTTCCTTCTTTTTTATGGCTGAGTAGTATTCCATCGTGTGTGTGTGTGTGTGTGTGTGTGTGTGTGTGTGTGTGTGTGTGTGTCTCACATCATTTTTATCCATTCATTCATCTGTGGACACTTAGGTTGCTTCCATGTCTTGGCCATTATAAATAGTGCTGCAGTGAACAAAGGGGTGCATATATCTTTTTGAATTAGTGTTTTTGTTTTCTTTGGGTTGCTGGATCATATGGCAGTTCTATTTTTAACTTTTTGAGGAAACACCATACTGCTTTCCTTAGTGGCTGCAGCAGTTTACATTCTAATCAACAGTGAGTGCACAAATGTTCCCTTATCTCCACAGTCTCACCAAAGCTTGTTATTTCTTGTTTTTGTTTTGTTTTGTTTTTTTTTTTGATAATTGCCATTCTCAGGAGGTGTGAGGTGATATCTCATTGTGGTTCTGGTTTGCATTTACTTGATGATTAATGATGTTAAGCATCTTTTCATGTGCCTATTGGCCATCTGCATGTCTTCTTTGGATTCAGATCTTCTGCCTATTTTTTAATCAGATTGCAATTAGGGAGCATGATAGCTCCAGCTTTGTTCTTTCTCAAGATTGCTTTGGCTATTAGGGATCTTTTGTGGTTCCATGTAAATTTTAAGATTATCTGTTGCATTTCCATGAAAAAATACCATGGGAATTTTGACAGGGATTGCATTGAATATGTAGATAGCTTTGGGAAATATGGACAATATTTAAACAATATTAATTCTTCCAATCCATGAGCATGAAATATCTTTCCATTTGTTTGTGTCTTCATTTTTTTTTCACCAATGTCTTTGTAGTTTTCAGTGCACAAGTCTTTTAACTTTTTGTTAAATTTATGTTGAGGTATTGCATTCCTTTTTATGCAATCGTAAATGAGATTGTTTTCTTAATTTCTATTTCTGATAGTCTGTTGTTGGTGTTTAAAAATGCAACAGATTTTTGTATATTGATTTTGTACCTTTCAACTTTACTGAATTCATTTATTAGTTCTAACATTTTTTATAGAGTCTTTAGGGTTTTCTATATGTAAAATCATGTTGTCCACAAATAGTGCCAGTTTCATTTCTTCCTTTCTAATTTAGATGCCTTTTTCTTTTTCCTACCTGGCTCTTGCTAGGACTTCCAATACTATGTTGAATAAAAGTGTGGTACATCACCCTGCCCTGGATAACTTCCTAGAGTCTTGCTCAATTATTTTGCCTATGAGATAAATGTTGAGTATCTCCCCTTCTGGAGAATGTTTCCTAGGTCTTTTATTTCTTTTCATTTTCTTTCCTCAAAATTTGCCCTTGAAATAACAAGGTACCCATAGCTCTGAAGATTTTTGCTTTTATCTCAGTAATTATCCTCTTGTTGACAGAAACTTCTTTCTCCTCTTCTTTTTCTTCTTTCTCTTCCTCCTCCCCATCCTGCTTCCCCTTCCCTTCTTGTCTCCTCCTCTTCCTCCTCTTCTGTCTCCTTTACTCCTCCTCTTTCTTCTTCTTCAGTTATAAGACTTTTCAATACATTTGAACTAAACTTAAACATGACATTACCTTCAAAAGAGTTAAGCAGGAATTTTGACAGTGCCCTAGTCATGTTATCTTATGAATATCTTTTTTCTTTCCATGTGAAGTGTTCACCATTTGACCACTACCTTAGTTTTAATATCTTATATGTCACATGGATACAATTGTTTTATTGTTCAAACAGAAAACCTGGGCAATCCTAGAATATCCAGGAGTTTTAATCAGCATACCCATATTTAATGACACAATTCTTTGCATAGAATAATTGTCCCTAGTGAGGAAACGTCTAATTTATATTTTTGACCTATCCAGACAAGCAGTATGAAATTTAGTAAAGGTCATGTGTGTTTGTGACAGTATCTATTGTCAAAACAGTGTGCAACAAACAACTCCAAATACCAGTGGCTTCAATAAAAAAGCATTTACTTAGCTCAAAGTCTGAAAGTTAGTTGGAATTTTCTACGGGTCTTAGCTGGACCTGTTCACATGATCAGGTATTAGTTGTCTGTCAGTGCACTAGTCTGACCCTTGTTGACACAAGTGGAATGATTTGGTTCTGATCTACCCATCTCGACTTCCAGCAAAGCAAACCTGGGCATATATGCACAGTAATGGCTAAGGCACAAGAGCTGAAGTTGAAAGTACAAGAGCTTTGTCACATGTGTTAACATACCATTGGCCAAAACAAATCATAATTTGCCAAAGCAAATCATAATTGGCCAAAGCAAATTCATAATGAAGAGGCAAGAGAATACACCCAGCCCTTTTAGGAAGAGAAAATGTAAAGTCAGAGAGCAAAGGCCATGGCTACAAGGTGGGGTGAAGAACTGGAGACATTAATGCAATTTTCAATAATTCAACTAATCTAACATTGTACACATTGTAAGTGTATAGGAAATGGCCATTATTTTTGAACTTAGAGAAATTCAACATTATATAAAATAATAGACAATTTTCTTCATACTACTCAAGTGTTCCCTAATTTTCTAATTTTCTCAAAGTTACATAGTTTTAAAATCTGACTTTATGAGCCAAAAACTTTAATGCTTTATTCTGCATATTTTCCTTGATTTTTGGCAATTTATCTTTTGTGCATTGCCTTTAAGTTACATCAGTCACTGAAAATGTCACATCTTTCTATTTCAACTGCCATGTTGCAGTTTATATTAAGTAGACCATTAATAACTTTTTTGAAACTTGAGCTCCTTAAATTCTTCATTGTATCAAAGTTCTTTTTTCAGTCATTTTACAGTAACTGAAGCTGGTGACATTTTCAAAAATTAACTTTTAAAGAAAATTTACCTGTGTATATTGTATAATTTTTTATGGATTTGCATTTAAAATTAAATTCTAACTGTTGAACTTGTAGCATTTCTGAAGTATATGTGTGTTAACTATCACAATATTATGAAAAATATTCAAATTAATATTTGAAAAGCAAGAAAACATAAGCCACTCCTCAATTAATGTTAATTATTATATGTCACTCATTGAAGAGAGAAAGTAAAAACTCTTGATTTGCTTGTTTATGTGTTGGCAGTGGAGCTTCATTAATCTTTTAAGGTACCAAGTAAATGTCAAAATATAAGTAAAAGAAAAAGAGACAAGAAGTTAACCTTAACACTTTCATTTCAAATTAGGGAGGTTGACTAAATTATTCATCAGTGTGTTCATGATTTTAAATTTCTACAAATTTTACTTCTATTAAGCAGATAATTTTGACTCCTTACATGGAAGAATACTTCCCCTAAAATAAGCGATTCACCTTAGAGGCAAGACAGGAATAAAGTCGCAGACCTACTAGAGAATGAACTTGAGGATAGAGGGAGGGGGAAGGGTAAGCTGGGACAAAGTAAGAGAGTGGCATGGACATATATACACTACCAAATGTAAAATAGATAGCTAGTGGGAAGCAGCTGCATAGCAGAGGGAGATCAGCTCGGTGCTTTTTGACCACCTAGAGGGGTGGAATAGGGAGGGTGGTAGGGAGGCGCAAGAAGGAAGAGATATGGGGATATATGTATATGTATAACTGATTCATTTTTATAAAGCAGAAATTAACACACTATTGTAAAGCAATTATACTCCAATAAAGATGTTTAAAAAAAAAAGTGGTTCACTACTTCTTGAACTAATGAACTCAAGTAGGAAACTTCTCGAAGAATCACTAAATATAACCAGTAAAAATCTATGTAAGATGATATGTATTCAGAATTCTTTCATTCTGCAAATACTAATTGAGCATTTACTAAATCCTAGACAATGGGTATACTACAATAATTATGATCCTTGCTGTGAAAAAACGTAGAATTCAGAGAGGCAGTCAGATATCAAACAGATAAGCTCCAAGTACCTAAACTTGTTACTAAAATCTTGATAAATGTTATGAAGGATAAGAATGTGACAAGGGAAAAATAATATTTGTGGGAAGCAAGGTAATTTGGCAATGGCAAACTGAGAAAGGGGCATTTGAGCTTATGCATTATAGATGGTGAGTTGTTATCTAAATGAAGAGCTCTTCAAAAGGACATTCCAAGAAGATGAAATGCATGCACACACATATACAATATATACACAAACAGATCTACCTGAAAATAAAATGTAGTAATTTTGGAAAATTAATTTTATGCAAGTAGAAAAAAGAAAATGCATCAATAACCTCATGCTCTAGAAATAATTACAGGAAATATATGGAAATGAATATCAAGAACATCAATTATTATTTCTTTCTAATTATTTCTTTATAATCTATACACATACATATATATTTTCCTACAAAATTGGTATAAGACTCTATATACAATTTTGTAATAACTATCTTATCCTTTGATAATGTACCCCAAGCATTTTTCATTGGGAATAAATGCCCTTTGACAATCTCACTGTAAGGACTGTAACACTGTTATATTATGGATATCTATAATATCTATGTCTATTTCTATATCTGTTTCTGTATCTCTATTTTATACAGTCTCCTACTGTTGGATATTTAGGTTGTTCTTGCTGTTATAAATATTACCTCAAATAACAATTTAAACATAAATTCTTCAGCCACATTTCTGATCATTTGCTTTGAAAAAGTCTTCAATGTGAAATAACTGAGATACATGAAATGACCAGTTTTAAGGCTCTTGTTATTCATTTCTTAACAGCAAAGTATGAAGCACATTTTTCTGCAATTTCATTAACATTAGGTATTAGCATTAAAATGTGTAGATTTAATCATAGCATCTTGTTTAATTTGCATTTCTTTGCATATTGGTGACAATGGAAATATTTTTTTCAATTTTTAATTGTTATATTTATTTCCTTTAAAATGGTTTTCATGTTCTCAAATTATTCTTAATGCTGAAAATGATAAAATTTAAAAAACACATTATTAATCTAACTTGCTAAAAGACCTAGAATTTTACATATCTTTAATTTTTATATTTTTGAAAAAATAGCACTTTTTTGCCTTAGTCTTTTAGTTTTGTTTAAAAATAGCAACTGGGACTTCCCTGGTGGTCCAGTGGTAAAGAATCTGCCTTCCAATGCAGGGGACGTGAGTTCAATCCCAGGTCGGGGAACTAAGATCCCACATGCGCTGGGGCAGCTAAGTCCATGCGCCACAACTACTGAGCTGGTGCACCTCAACAAGAGAGACCATGTGCTGCAAACTACAGAGTCCATGCACTATGGAGCCCACACACCACAACTAGAGAGAGAAAACCCACACACCACAACTGGAGAGAAGCCTGCACGCCACAATGAAGACCCTATGCACCCGAAAAATTTTTTTAAAGAAAATAAATAAAATATATATATAAATAACAACCATATTAGGTAGTTTAGAAGGATGAAAAATACTTAATAATTACTTTTTCTTTTCTTTTTATTGTTTTTTGTTGTTCTTTTGGCCACTCCACGCAGTATGTGGGATCTTAATTCCCCGACCAGGGATTGAACCCATGCCCCCTGCATTGGGAGCATGGAGTCTTAACCACTGGACTGCCAGGGAAGTCCCAATAATTATTTTCAATAAAGCTGGGTACTGTTCAAATTTTTATGAGTGCTATTTATACTCTGAAGTTAAGTAACATTTATACAAAGGAATACTTTTTAGTTAAATTTATATAAAATATGTTTTCATGAATTTATTTGGGCAAAATGTAAAAAATTAAATTCTATTCATTTAATCTGGGAAGTTAATGAGCCTGCTGAATAAAGATAATAAAAAGTTCACTTTGTCTACCAATTAAAATTTTTTTATAGATGCTAAAGAAATACAAAAAATTAAGGCATTGCCTAATAAATCAAAACTATAAAGACATTTTGCTATCTGAAAAGAGAGACTGTAAAGAATAAAATCTTGGGCAGGCTATGAAATACAAAACGATTACTTCAGCTAAATTTATAATTGTATGACCTTCTAATTTTTTTAGCATTAAATTACTGATGACCATAAATTACAAGAGAATACTGATTATTTTAGCAGTTCTAGCATGTCAGCAAAAGTTAGTCTATATTAAAGTTATGTATATATTTATTATTGGATGTTATAACTTTTCCCTAAGTTTTGCATATAAGCAAATATCAATATAAGGAGTGTACCAGTTTTGTAAACTTAGTTTCTTTAAGCAAGTAGCATACTACATATCATTACACATGATTGTATGTTAGAATGAAAATAGCTGGAGAACAAAGAACTACATGCCTTTACCTTATGACCATACTATACAAGTAAAATATTAATATTGAGTTGAAACTAAAGAAAGACTAATGCATCCTTGATAGGGTTCTTCAAATTTGTGTATTTTATAAATCTGCTTCCTTTCATCACTTACATTTTACAAAGGTGAAAGATGAATTTAGGTTCAGTGAATGACCTTTAGCTAGAGCCAACTTTGGCAGGGGAGGTGGGGTGTTGGTTTTTCAGGTGACAATTTAATAAATTAAGGATCTAGAATATACTATAATCTATAGGAAGTACAAGATAAGTCATATCCTGTGGTGAAGGCTCACAGTGAAGTGTAGGAGAAAGGCATGTAACTGAAACAAAATGGAATTTGAGAAATGGTGGCAAGGAAGAGTGGGGAGTGGCATTCTTTCTGGGAATCAAAAAAATATCCTAGAGGAAATATTATTTGAGAATAATGCTTAGGGTTAGTGTATGTTGTAGATGGAGACAGGAGGAAGGGTATTCAGGTCTTAGGAGGCAGAAATCCTCCTATCACTGGGAAGGTACAGTGTATGTATAACCTGGGGAATATACTACTGTGATTGGAAAGATAAGCATGTTGCATATTGTAGCCAGAACATGGAGGGTTTTGAGTAGTACAATGATATTGCCTTTTGATTTTATTACCATGCAAGAAGGAGAACTACATTTTTTTTTTAATTTGAAAGGGAACATGAACTAATTACAGTTTTAAGCATATAAATGATGTTAGTAGGAATAATGAACTGAAGGAGCACTGAAAATAAATAGTTAAGGACAGCAGATAAGGAAAACAAATGTCTTGACATTTGTTAGGTGAGATGTATGAAGTCTTGAACTGGGGATATAGAATGTATAGGCACCAAAAATTTATAGAGTGGAATTAAAAAACAAAAGAGAGAGAACTGACACAGGTATGTGGGGTAAGGGTTGAAAATAACAGGGAATGCTAGTTCAAGTGATTGTGAGAATTATTTTCAAATAATTGTGATAGAGAACAATATAATTTAACTTTTCCAAGCATATTTTATATTATTTCATATTATTCCTCACTCCATTTAAAATATTTTCATTTTTATTCACTATTTCATTAACAAATATGTTTTGAGTGACTACTAAATGTTAATTATATTTAATTTTATATGTCTCCCCAAATACTGTCACTGTCTCCAAATTTTCATCTCCACATCCACTATTACCACTATAACTTCACTTCTACTTGTTTAGCAAGAGACATCCAAAATAAAACCACTTTAGTATCCTTGTTCAACTCCAAATTTTCTCCTTAGCTTTGTTGTTCTTCTTTAACTTTAAATTTGGTCATTGAAAAAGAAATATTATTTTTAGTCAGGACAAACTCAATTTCATTTTGTTTGTAGTATTTAGATTTCCAACTACTTTGTTCTATTTTATACAATCCTTTTCATAATACCCTCTTTTTTTCACTCTCTTAAATGACTCCTCCCCTTTTTAATATATATGAGCAGGAGTTCCAGCCAAATATATCTGCCCTTGATTCTGCCCCTCTGTTAAATGGCTAATATATCATTTTT
Source organism: Lipotes vexillifer (assembly GCF_000442215.2). NCBI lineage: Eukaryota > Metazoa > Chordata > Mammalia > Artiodactyla > Lipotidae > Lipotes > Lipotes vexillifer. The sequence goes on along the minus strand of NW_006796614.1, from coordinate 1,118,804 downwards.
GTTCCTTCTTCTTCTTCAACCTTCTTGAAAGTCTGACACCAATTATATTCAATTTGTTTATCACTCATTTCTTATTGTCTCACAAATTTGGTCAAACGTATATTGAAGGTCCTAAACCTCCTCGGCTTGCTGGCAGTATTGGATATTTTAGAGCACCTCCTCATTTTTAACATTCTTTATTCCTTTGCATATCCCGATGTCTTTGGTGGTTCCCGTCCTTCCTTCTGTTAGCCTAAATAAACAAAACATCCTCCAATGTTCAATCTTTATCTTTTTTCTTCTCTCTCCCTACACTAAGATAACTCTTTTTAAAGCTTCAACTATGCTCCAAATCAGTCTCTCTCTCCCTCTTTCTCATGTTTTCAGTCTCTGCCTCTCCTTTTACTCTCTTTTCTTAACTTTAGATTTACATTTCCAAAGCCTATTTCTGGAGATTCAGCTCCTTTGTCAAACTCAAGGTATGCAAATAAAAATTCATCTTTCTTTCCTAAATCTGCACTTTTCTCATGTTTTTAAGAATGGTACCAATGAATCCATCTTTAATTGGAAAATGTCAAAAAAGCCCAGAGTACAGAATAAATAATTTATAACATACCAGCTTATTGAAATATTGTGTAATATTTAAGAAGATGCTCCTTAACACTAGGCTAACAGTATAATTCAATGGTTAAGAATGTAGTCCTTGAAGTCATATGCAAATATAAGCTCTATCTCCTACTAGCCCAGTCCAAGATTTCTTATTTGTAAATTGTGGACAATAATAGTAGCTATTAAAATGTTGTTGTGAGGATCAAAATATGATTATCTATGTAAAATTCCTAGTATAAAGTATTTGCTCAATAAGTATTAGTACTGTTATTTTTCCCTTGATGATACATGTTAAAATTATATTTTTAAAGATTATCTACTAATATGTGAACATTCTTTATGAAACAATGCTCATATAAAATGAAGCATCAAAACTTTATTATAACACTTTAATGTCAGAATCTCACAAGCATTAATAAATTTGCCAATTTAGTTTGTAAAGCTGGATATAGATCATATATTTTAGTTTTGAATATTCTTACACAATTTCTTTTATATCTTGTAGATTTTACCATAAAACACATGAAGTAATGTATTTTGGACCATAAAAAATAAGTACTAGAATATATTTTTCTTATGCTTTCTCCATGAAGGTTAAAAACTGAACATTTTTTGTTCTATGTTTTATTTATTCATTTCAGGCAAAGCATATCTACAACATCTGATTTTGTATGGTTTAATAATGTGCATTTTCCTAACTTTCCTATTTCGTTTTATAAAAGAATAATGCTACCAAGTGTTGGCTCAACTTCACTCTTAAGGAGGAAATCTGCCAAAACTAGTAAATTATAGAGTATCATGAAATTATAATTTTGTAAGCACAGATTTTGCACGGCATTGGCAGTGCAAACTGTATCTTGAGAACCAACAACCATCAGTAAGTGCCTATTATTTTTTACTTTTTGTTCATTGGCAAATCATAAAATAAGATTTTAAAATAATTTAAATAAATAAACCATGAGACTCAACACCTGTAGTTTAATCCTTATCCCTGCTAATTTGGACTGGAAAAGAAAGCAAGCATGAAACAATTCCATTATCTTTTCTTTCAGACTATGAGGGACCTAATAGAACTTTGGAAACATGAAAGTAAATATATTAAAAATACATTCATTGAATTGTGTGTTTAAATATAGAAACTATAAAGAAGTTAGCATTGGCATTTGAATCACTTAACATAGCGATAATACATGAAACACAGGCGAGTGACCCACATGTGTATATTGATAGCAAAATATTTTTTTCCTAAAAGCATGAACAAGTGAAAGGCCCTTTTACATAAACTTTGTCATTAATGACTAACTATAAAATTTAAATAAAATAAATCTGCTCAACCAGAATTGTTAACCACATATTGTAAAGGCACATACCATTCATAGAATCATGTGATCGGAGAATTGAAAAAGATTCAAACACATATTTATTTCAGTGTCTCATCTAATGCAGGGGTGCCTTCTTAATAGTACTTACAGTGTTCCTCAGCTTCTATCTCATTTAAGATATAAAGATGTTTGTATGTTTTATTCTTCTTATCCTCATAGTGCTTTTCTTCTGAATGTTTAGGGTAACGTTCTATTTCAATTGTCTTACAGTGTTTTCACAAAGCCCGCCTTAACTGTGGGTTCTTTGTCTTTCAACTACGTGAAATCTATCAAGATTTGTTGTCTGTTAACTTGTAGAGCATGTAGATTAATGTTGGTCCAGTTAAACTTAGCTAGGAATTGTAAATGCTTTCTAATCCACAAATAAAAAACTTAAATGATATGGATACTTCTTAACCAAATTACCAGCATATAACAAATATACATCTAGTGGAGATTTTTTGAACATTTTTCAAACATTTTTCAACCTCTAATTCCTGATATGGTGTCATGCTTAAATATATAGTGAAGCTCTAACACTCAAAGCTTCTTTCTACTTGATATCTTCCCATGTTTGTTTCAATATCATTTTTAACTTATAGCGACAAAATACCTCCATGAACACAATGTGCTTCTACTATCCTTTCCTTTTTCTTCTCTTTGGCCATTTTAATTATTTTCCCCCTGTAGTTGAAATCTTTAAATGTGTATATGTTAGAAATACTGAAGAAGATTTGTAGCACTCTACTTCAAAAAGCAGTGCCCAATGGGCTTCCCTGGTGGCGCAGTGGTTGAGAGTCCGCCTGCCGATGTAAGGGACATGGGTTCGTGCCCTGGTCCGGTAAGATCCCACGTGCTGCGGAGCAGCTGGGCCCGTGAGCCACGGCCGTTACGCCTGCACGTCCGGAGCCTGTGCTCCGCAAAAAAAAAGCAGTGCCCAAAAGGTTTAAAACACGTCACAGCACTTTTTTACAGTTTCCATTTATGAGCTGAAAGTCAAAAAAAAGAAGAAAAACATGGAGGAAGAGTTGGAAAATCTTCTTTCAGCACCGCAAATTTATTTTGTGTCCATTTTTGTGCACTTGGCCATGGTAGGGAGGGATAAGTGGAGTAGAAGGAAAGCTGTTAGATTATGGAAAATATGTTGATCATCAGTCTCAGAATTTATTTTTGTGAATTTTACATTTTTCTGGGCTTTACAATTACTCTATTGTGAAGGAGTTGAATCATAGCCTTTTAGCTAGATGCACTTTGAAACCAGAAAATTCATTTCTGAAGCATAAAAATATTTTCTAAACTAAGACTTTTATTTTGAGACAATTCATTTATTAATGAACATTTTTAAATCTTCAAAGTTAATGTTGCACACAACCTTGGCTAATCAAAATAGAGATATCATTGCAAATTTTAAACAGAGTCAAAACTGTCATCATTTCCTTTTAGAATATTACCAAAAGTTGTTATTTAGAATCTAAGCAAAAGTAAGATACTTTACAGAATAGAGATAAACATAATTTTAGCCATTCCAAATAATAATATACCTTGCAAAAGGTATATAAACCACTTTTCCTTGTGTCCAACAAAATAAATCCTTATGTTTTCTTTTAAATAGCTAAATTAAAATATAATTCACAAACCATACAGTTCACTCCTTATTAAAATGCAATTCAATTTCTTTTTGTATATTGATGGGGTTGTACAGCCCTCACCACAGTCTAATTTTAGAATATTTTGCCTCCGCCTCCAAATGAAATCCTGTACCTATTAGCAGTCTCTCACTATCCCTCTCCCAAGCGCCCCCGCCAGCCCTAGGCAGTTAATAATCTTCCTTCTGTCTCTTATACAACGTCTACTCCTGACATTGCATATAAATGGTATCATAAAATATGGGATACTTCATACCTGGCTTTTTAAACTTAGCATACGTTTTTCCAGGTTCATTCATATTGGAGCATATACTAATGATTATTTATTTTTAGTACCAAATAACATTCCATTGTATCATATTTTATTTATCTATTCATTAATTAACAATCATTAGTTTCTTCTACGTTTTTGCTATTATTAATATTACTGCTCTGAACATTGGTATACAATTTTTTCTGTAAATATATGTTTCATTTCTCTTGTATATATACTTAGGAATGGAATTGTCGGGTCATAGAGTAACTGTATGTTTAATTTTTTGAGGAATTGTCAGACTGTTTTCCAAGCAGTTGTACCATTTTACATTCTAACTAGCAGTGTATGAGGGTTCTTTTTTTTCTTTTTTTGGCTGCTTCGGCTTTTCGTTGCTGCACGGGTGATCTTCCATTGCAGCGTGCAGGCTTCTCTCCAGTTCTGGCGTGCGGCTTTTCTCTCTCTAGTTGTGGTGCATGGGCTCCAGGGTGCATGGGCTCTGTAGTTTGCTGCACGTGGGCTCTCTCGTTGAGGCGGGGGCTCAGTACTTGTGGCGAGGGGGCTTAGCTGCCCTGTGGCATGTGGGATCTTAGTTCCCCGACCAGGGAACTAAGTATTGGAAGGTGGATTCTTTACCACTGGACCACAAGGGAAGTCCCTGTATGAGGGTTCTAATTTCTCCACATTCTCACCAACACTTGTTATTATCTTTTTGATCATAGTCATACTAAACAGGTGTGGTTTTGATTTTCATTTCTCTAATGACTAATGATGCTGAATTCCTTCCTCTTTTCCATGTAAACAAAAGGAATATGGGGACTTCCCTGGCAGTCCAGTGGTTAAGAATTCGCCTTCCAATGCAGGGCACTCAAGTTCGATCCCTGGTTGGGGGACTGAGATCCCACATGCCATGGGGCAACTAAGCCCACATGCCACAACTACTGAGCCTGCGTGCTGTAGAGCCCACGCACCACAACTAGAGAGAAGTCCACACACTGCAATGAAAAGCCCACCTGCCACAACTAAGACCCAAAGCAGCCAAATAAAATAAATAAATAAATAAATAAATTTTTAAAAGAGAAAAAAAGAGGTACATTTCACTCACACTGTAGGAAAAAAAAAAAGGAATATGCACTATGAGAACATTTCTGAGATCATCTTTAAGGTTCAAAGCCAGTGTTTGTTCATCAGCTTTCTGCCACCCCTCAACACCCCTCAGTTTTATCATCACATTTAAACTTACTCTTCAGTCCTTCAAAGATTTATATCAGGCATTTCTTTTAGGTTCAGAAAACATTTTTATCCAAATTTAACCCTTGTTTAGCAGTCATGACTGGAAAATAATTAAATCTTTATTGCTACATATCTGAAGTGCTGTTGGGACAGAAAAGTAGTTGTCTGTATGAAATGAAAGCTACTCTGTTGAAAAATAATAATTCTAAATACAACTTAAAGAATAGTTAAGTGGTCCAGAATAAATTAAGAAATACATGATGTCCTGGTTGGAAAAACCATTACTAGAAAGATGTTAATTCCCCCCAAATGATCTATAAATTTAATGCCATATCAATCAAAATAGCAGTGAAATTTCGTGGGATGTGGATTTGGCAGTCATTCTAAATGTAGCCAGAAGAATCAACTTTCATGTGCAGACAGGAAAATTCCAAAAAATAATAAAAAAGGAACTTGACTTACCAGATCACTTACTAAAAAGTTGCAGTAATTAAAATGTTATTGGTATAATAATAATAAAACAGTGAAGTAGAATAGAGTCCAGATACAGAGCCATGTTAAAGCATTTCAAGTCAACAGAGAAAGAATGGTGTATTCAATAACAGATTTGAAACATTTGAGTTAAAAAAAGTTAGTATGTCTATCTCACACCTTAAGCAAAATAAATTCCACATGGATTAAAAATCTAAACGTAAAGAATGAAACTGTGAAATTACCAGAATAAAATACAGAAGAATATTTTATAAACTTGGGAGTTGGAGAAATTCTCCCAAGATTTCAAATTCCAGGTCCATATATAACAATCACTTTTATAGGATTTACTATGGGCCAACACTGTTCTAAGCATATGACAAATATCAACCCACTGAATCTTCACAATCCTATAAGTTCAAGCTCTGTAGTTATCCTAGTTTTGCAGATGAAACAATTTAGACATGGTTCAGTAACTTACTCAGGGTCACACAATAGTGAGAGGCAAAGCTGGTATTGGAACCCAGCAGTCCAGCGCCACAGTATGTGCCCTTCACCACAATACTTTACTTCAAAAAAGACTTAGAGATTCAAAATATAAGAAAAAAGACAAATTGAAAGAGAACACTTGAAAAACACACAACAGACAAGCAGTCTAGAAAGAATTCATACAAATTAATAAAACAAAGGTAACAAAATGAGACAAACAATAGGAAAATGGGTAAAGATTAGGAAAAGATAATAAAGAAGAAATGTAAATATTTACAAAACATATGAAACATTGCTCCACTTCAGTAATCAGGGAAAAGCAAGTTAAAATATGGAGATTTTTTCACCATTCATATGGACAAAATTGGGATAGTGTGTAAGGCATAGAGCACTGTCATACACAGTTGGCAGGGGTATAAATCAATACAATCTTTCTAGAGGCCAGTTTTTCCAGTCCCTATCAAAATTTAAAGTAGGCATTGTCTTCCATCCAACATTCATTCTCTTATCTTTGAAAATATATTTATTGGGTGCCTTTTATGGGACAGACACTGTCCTGCATGCTGAGAATAAAATAGTGAAAAAGATAAGATCCCTTAAACAGGCATCTTATATTTTAGATTGAAGAGATAGGCAATAAATAATGAAATAAATAATTTATCTGATAATGATAAGGAATAAAGGTATGATTTGATAAAGGGTAACTGAACTCATGTTTCTTGTGTTAGACAATTTATGCTACAGTTATAGAAGACTCCTGTGATTCTCCTTTAAAGAAAGACAATTCCTTTGAATATTTTAATTTGGTACCAATTTTCCCACGGATTAAAATATTTATTTGGAAAGGTACTGTGGTATAAGGCATACAAAGGTACAAAAGATCTTAGCCCTTGAAGATTTTGGAGTCTATATGAAAAAATTATCAAAGAATTTAGTCACCAGTCCAGTTTATAGATGTCAAATGATGAAAACTTGCTGAATAAGTGGAATATACATTAGCCTCCTGTGTACTAGTGGGAGTAAAAATTTACAAATGATTTTTAACTCAAATCTACTTGTGATAAGACTGGTAAAACAGCTGTTCTTTAGTACAATGCCTTACTAAAACTTTGAGATTGTTCCTGAACACTTCATAATGGTGCCTGAAGTGGCTAAACATGCACGCAGTCCAGCTCTTAGTTACATGTGTAATCCACAGTTCTCACATAGAATAAAAAGTCTTCTAATTCATCTAAGAGCTCCACAGAGTTGCATATAGTAATCACTTAATAAATAATTCCCAACAGGAATCATGTTTCACTACAAAGTCTGAGCACTCTCAGGTGCATTTAAAGCATAATTAAATCCTTTTACTAAGTCATCCCTTAGAGAGTTGCTTAAAAGAAGGAAATGTAGCATATTTAATTTAATTAACTATGACATGGTTAGTGGAGTGGACATAGATTGTCATTTAGAGCTCCTCTCCTCACTGATTTCAATTTAGGAAGAAGAAAATCAACTGTTATTGTTGGCAGGAAGGAACTGATACCCAAGCTGGCTTCTTTTTCAGGACCCAGCTACCACTGAATCTGAATAGATATTTGAGTAGAAAAAAAAGGCCTGTGTAGTATAGCATCATTGTTAAAGGAAAGGATTACTAATTAAAGGTAGTTTTGAATGAAATAACAGAAAGTGAAACTTTATTTAGTAAAGGTACAGGATCATGGAGCAATAATGATGGAGTGAGACTCAGTAAGTAGAGAAAGTTAAATGCCAAGAAATTAATAAGTCTGTAATAGTCACATAATAAAAGTTGTTAAACCAATCACATACTTTCTTTTATATTTCATTCAATTTTTTTATTTTTAAGATAAGGCAGTAAATCAGGCATTGATATAAGCAATCACTGTCCCATTAAAGTCATTAATTATGATTATGGGGACAGAAAAGTTAATAAACCGAATGGATTGCTTCTTAAAATTAACTACTTATTATATTTGTCTTTGATGTCAAATTTTGTTAGAGTACTCGCAAAGGCCATATTGATTTCAGAAAAAAATTTAGTCCCTGAAATAGTATAATATTAGATATATTCAAAAGAAATGCATATGCCTATTATGTCATTTCTGCCATACCCTGAACATATACTATGCTATTTCATGCCTCCATGCCTTTGGTTTTGGTTTTTCTCTCTGTAATATACCACTCTTTCTCTTTTCAGCTTCCAATTCCAAGTCATCAATCAAGGTCACATTCAAAGTCACATTCTATGGAAAACTTTCCCAGAATCCTCCTGTCAGTTCTTCATTCTTTATTGGCACTTTGTTAATACTTTGACTACAGTTCTTATACTTAGTTATGTTTCTGTTGCTTTCTTCCAATATACTCAATTTCTTAATGACAGAGCTTATGCCTTTCCTCTACATATTGATATTATCCAGCAAAATTTCTTTCACATGGTAGGCAAACAAACATTCATTAACTTGAAAAGCACAGAGGCATCTGAGATCATAGCCTACTAATTAATGTTATAAAATTTATTTTGCAATTTTCCTTTCGTTCAGTAAAGTGGAAAATGCTTTTTAAAGAGGCAAAGATGTTCATAATAGTTTAAAAACACAGCATTAGAATTTTTATGGAATATATTTTGTAATCCTATATTATTTAGAATTTCAAGGAGATTTTTCCTCTAGTTCATACTTCCACTTTGAGATAAAAATTCAACTTGGATAGATTAAATGATGAATTTAGTATTTCTTGAATTTTGTTCCAGGGAACACAAAGTTAAGGTGTTCAATGAAAAAGGATTTGTTTTAACCACACTAAATATAATAGTCTTCTTAGTTTTGGAAATTCACAATGCATATTAGCATATTAGGGATTCTGAACATTTTTGTAAATAATAATCTTGTTTAACTCAGAATTTCCCTAATATGTTTGATCATGAAACATTTTATTGTGATTTAACAAACAACAGAGTTCCTTAGTACCTACTTATAAAAATGCTAAAGTATATTTACTATTGCCAGCAAACTATCTGGGAACAAAATCATTACCAGGATACATATTCCATATATTCTAAATATACTTCAAAAGTGCAAAGGTTTGTTATTATACTAAACCCTTCTTTATAAAATAAAGCATGTAAGTATTTTACAAAACACTTAAGAATATATTATTTCATTCGATACTACAAATGTGGGTCTGGGGGTCTGCTTTGTTTTGCAGAGAAATGCCTTCAGACAAAGGCATCTCAAAAGTTAAATGTTCATGTTGGGTAATATTTATTAAAAAAAAAAAAAAAGTTGAGGAACAGAATGATAACTTTCTTGACCTTCAAAGAGTCTCCAACCATGAGTTCTTTCCATTGTCTATGTGTAGGAAAGCTAACAGAAAAGTCTAACTGCTTTTGTTGTCTATTGTAATGTATTCGTGCTTTCAAGTTGTGTTTGTTACGCTTGGAGCTAAATGAAATTGCACAAACTGTGAAACTGTCATGTAGCTGTTTCATTTCCTTCTCTAATAACAAGAATTGGTAATCTATAAGTAGCATCATTTGCCCACTCTAATCTTGGGGACACTGCACTTCAATTTCTTCTCAGTACATTGAAGTGAAGATGGTAGGTATCTTATCATGACACAGATTCATCATAATTTCTCCAGCTTCATCTTAGTTTTCAGGTTAAATGCCTCTGTCAGTATAAAGGCTGAGTTGAAATTTTTTAGAAGTTTATTTGTTTTCACCTGATAAATCATTTTTATGTCTTGTGAATTTTTCAGTGCAGAGTCTGTAAGCCTCAATGGTTTCTTTAGTGTTGTTCAATAGAAAGGGAGATCAAAGGGTCCTGTCTGTTAAGCTTTCAAAAAGCTGCTTAACAAAACCTTCAAATTATCAACAGTATTTACAAAGCACAACATGCCATTCAGATTCTATGGAATATAAAAATAAAGTATGTGACATAAGGCTTGTTCCCAACCTAGATGGAGAGGTATGATGCATATTTTCAAGGCATGTCTTTATGATACATGGTAGCATTTTACATTCTTACAAGAAAGTAGTTAATTGTACAATGAATTAGAAAATATAGTATACTGATAACACATATAAAAATGAGGAGAAAAGAAGGAAAAGTGTATTCAGTGTGCAATGAAAAGACTAGAAAGTCATCATCAGTTCATGAAACTGCAAACAATTTTCTTTCTGAGTTGCTATCTCTTTGCTGGTGACTTTGTAGATTTCTTGTGAGGATTATCTGAGATAACATATGTGTAAGTGCTTCCTAAACTGCAACCTTCTATAAACATTTAAAATATAAGTATCATCACCTATAGGCCCATCAATCATTTCTTGAATACTTGTTGACAAATAAATCATTATAGAGGTAAGATCCTGAATTTATTTTACACTTATTTTCCAATAGCTTAGAATCTACATTATTCTAGATGTTAGTGTACTATTCAGATTAATGATGTGACATCCCAGGCCAGATTTCCTGCTATCCTAGCTTTGACCTTGGTTAAGTTATTTAATCTCTCTGTGCTTATTTCTTTATCTATGAAGTGAAGAAAATAGTATGGCATATCTTGTAAGATTTGGGAGAAGAGTAAATAAGTTAATATAAGTAAAGTGCTTAAGAACTGTCCGTGTCACATGGTATACACTCAAAATCTGTTAGCTAATCTTGTCAGTAAGATGTTCCAAGGTTAGATGCTATTTTCACATCAAAAAACTGAGGGACAAAGGAAGTAAACCTCCTAGAATCACATAGTAAAGTTAATCACCATAGGCACTGGCTTGAGGATTAAATTGTGTCTGAATTGTAGCCCCTTTGCTATAACCCATCAAGGGTACCTAAGTTCTGGTTTTTCTTCCTTCTTATCTCCATTTTTTTTTTTGTCAACTCCTGAACAAAGGAGAAATGCATCAGCACTCTCTGTTGATTTGGTATAAGAAACATTTACCTCTTTACTATGTACATCTGTATTATCTGTTGGTCAATATCCTCTACCTCAGCTGTGATCTAGACCAACCAATACCTTAGACAAAAGATTCTCTTTACATCACTATCAAAACTAATGATAACTTGTTTTTAGAGTGATTTCCAGCAAGAGTTTGAGCATTGGCTCTACCAATTATTAGGTATATTATATTAGGGATCATAGTAAGAGTACTTAGATTAGCTCCCCACAGTTAGTAAGCACTGTATGTTAATATTGCTTCTATACTGTTGCTGCTCAGACTGGTTTTGCTTTTCTTCCTTACCTTTCTCTTCCTGTTTACACCCTCTTTCTTTTTCTTCTCATTCTTCATCCTCCTCTTCTGCCAGTTATTGTCATGTTCTTCCTTTTTCTGGATCCTTTTTTTGAAATCTCTCTTCTGCTTACATCTCACATCCTGTCCTGTCAATTTTTTCATTGCATCTTCTCATATATATATTATTTTCCATTCATTCCCACAGCTGGCATTCATATCAGGCCCCTCCAGTACTATTATCATGTACTTTTTCACATTTTCATATAATAAAACATCAGATTTAATCAAGAGTTCTATTTACTAATTAGAACATCCCCCAAACTAGTCATAACTTCCCATAATTTCTTACTGTCAGGCACTGTCACAGTTATGACATTGCTTTTCTAATATAAATAATTACTTCTAAAGTCATGGAACTCTGTGAGGAATTTATACAAAATTTCATATACAAACTAATTATCCCATGTTTTCACCATGGGAAACCAACAGGAGCACTTATACATATTTGATTTGCTTTCCTAATTACTGTAATGTTTCATCAAAACAAACCAATTTGAGACACTTGGAATATTTGAACACTCAAAATGTGCATACATAGTGCCTATTGTTAGCCCCAATATCTAGGTCAACTTTTGTGTCACTTTATTATGGATCTTCTCCTGCCTGGTTTCTTAATCTTAATATTTCCAGATATTTTTGTTGAATATAAATATCTATATATATGTGTATACTAAACTCACCTATATAGTTTTAATGGGATATCTGAGTTTGTCAGTATTTCTTTGCCAGCATTCTTTGTATCCATTTGCAGTTCCCATCTCTCTAATGCATAAGGCTTGTCAACTTCAGAAAAATCTAGATGCTTTCCCAGTTTTGTTGCCAACATGAGAAATTTTTTCCTTATCTCTCCAAATGTAGAGCTTTCATTAGAAAGGTTTTTTCAGTCATAGGACTGATTGCTCTTAAGATTCCCAAGCTTTAGGAGTTATAAATGGGTCTCAGAGAAGTTCTGCAATACATTTGAGAAATAAAAGTATCTTTTATTAGAAAATGTTCCACAGAGAAATATTCCCAGATGACATTTTTACCAGAGTCCTAAAGTATAAGAAGAATTCTCCAAATTAAGAAGTTGGGAGGAGAAATTATATAGAAAGGAAACAGCATGGTGAGTGAAATATTGCATTGAGACTATTTTGGCATTGTTGTGTTGGGTGTATAGGTGAGGGGGCAGAGACAGATTTGGAAGGGAGGCAGAAGTAAAACCTCAGAGGATAGAAATAAATGAGACTTTATTGGAGATCTCTTATCGGCAAGATAATTTACAATAATTTTATCTAATGTTCACAAAGGTTCAACAAGATGGATATTATAGCCCCTCATTTAAAAATGAAAAATAAAAAATGTAGAGAGGTTTAGCATTTCCCAAGGCCACCCAGCTAAGAAAATGTAGAACTTGTATCCAAATCAGGAATATCTGCCCACAGAGCTTGCCTTGTTTCCAACCCAAGTAATGCATCAGGAAGTTCACTGTACAGCAAAAAAAGAATGGATTGCAAAGACTTTTATATTAAATAATAGATACTTTACCAAATAGGCAATGTGGAGTCACATATTTTTAGCATGAGAATGGCATTGTGAGTCTAGATTTTATAAGATAATTTAGAAAGAAATATACACAACAGAAAATAGCAAGAGTCTAGAACAAGAAAGATAAAGGAGAAATAATAGCAATAATGACAATAAGAATTAAGTTACTGACTGCTGACTATGAGTCAATCGTTATGCTAGTACTCTACAGACTATTATTTAATACTCAACAAAATTGTTAAAGGGAGGCACTTTTACTCTTCTCTTTTTTCAAATATGGAAAGGTGATCAATTATTCCAGGTTTGTATCAATTTTAGCCCTAAAAATCCTGTATTTCAGGAAGCCCCTCAGTCTAGTGCAAACTGAGATTTTTGGTCACCTAGGTGTTGAACTGATGAGGTAATTCACCCAGGATCCAAGGACTAGCACATACTGAAGCCAAAATTTAAATTCAGGCAATCTTACTTTGAAACATGTGTATCCTTGGGGAAGTTACTTAATCTTTTTATGGTTTAGTTTCTTCCAGGGTAGGGTGAAGATAACATCAATTTCAACCCCATAAGGTGTTTTAATGATGAAAGTAAAATGATGTAATAAATAGAAATGCTTAGGCCAGTGTGTGGCACATCAAGAGAGCTCAATACACATTAGCCACTTTATTCATAACTGTACTAGATTTATATATGGATACTTTATGATGAAGATATTGACAACAGAGAATGGATGGAGTGAACTAAGGACCCAAGTTTTGGGAAGGGGAGTCATTTTTGTTGTTATTGTTGTTGCTGTTTTAGCTTTAGAGACTGACTAAATGAGTAATTCCACTAATTTAGGAAGAACTTGAAGAGGAATATGTTTGTGAGAAATAATAAAAATTTATGCTTAAAATACTGAATTTCAAATAAAAAGTATATTCATTTTGTCCTACATATAGGTACTTGGTCTATTCCAGCCTGTTAAGAGTAGGAATTAGCTTCAGGTAGACAGGTCTTTGCAATCCTTAATCCTTAACATTAAGCCCAGTAGACTTTTTCTATTTTAACACCCTTGTTGTTAAGTCTTAATTTATTGTCATAAATATCACCCAGTAATGAGGCAGAGAGCAAAAAAGAGAATAGGCAGAGGAGTGACTATGCCCTCAAAGACAGCTGTAACTCAAAAAACTGCCAGGGCTCATGCATTCATGCTGTAATTATTCCCATGGTGCTTTAGAGCTCATGATAAACAGGTATCTTATTTTATTACCAAATATGTCTCAATAGCTAATATCTGTGTGCTAAAAATATCTCTGAAATGGAAGTCAGTGAAGCAATTCAGATAGCTGAAGATGCCTTTTCTGAAAGGAATGTATGCTGGTAAATTCAGAACTTTAGCAACTATAATAATGTAAATGTTTCTCTTTGGATTGAATGCCCTTGATGATAATTTTGTTAATTTGGTAGTCTGTTTTAAAGGCCATAATACACATACTCGATTCAATATAAAAACCACATCTGGGTACCTACTATGTGCCAGACATTGGTTTAAGTGCTTGTGAATTTAAAATTACCAAAAAATTAAGGATCACTGTTTTCTACTCAAACTCAGCCAAATGGTTCAAAAAAGGCACCAGATAACTACAATTTCATAGGATAATATGCCAAATAGATGGTTGTAAGGTACAGAAGCAAATTAATAATCTTCTGTTCAAAATGTTTTTGTCAAGGGATGATGCCACAATTTATTTATTCATTCATAAAAAATAGAATTCTAGTTTATCTCTCTCATTTTCCACCTCAAATTCATTAACATCCTTTATTTTCCACTATATCCCAATAGCACTTTTTACTTCAGGATGGTATTACTGTCCATGAGGCAATTATGTTTGCCTCTGGCCCTATCTCAATCCTACACATAAAATGTAAATCTGATTATGGGGTGTCCCCTGCTTAAAATCCTGTTACCTAAGCTCTATATTACCTACTCTCCTTAGCAGAGCACATAATCAAACACCGATTGAATGAGTGAATGAATGAATGAATGATTTTATTCTCTACCCTATCCAGGCTCATTTTTTACTTTCCCCCAAACAGCAGGACATCTAGCTGAACAGAGCTACTGGCTTTATGAATATGTCATGATCTCAGATGCCTCTGGTTCTTCTATATGTCACCTCTCCTGTGCTCTATTATCTCTTTCAATCCTATTCATACTATGAGGTCCACTTCACCTTCCCACACCTAACCACCCTCAAGAAGATGTAAAATTCCTCTTCTCTCTGCTCTATATGCACTATGTCTAATACCTCTATGACTATAATTATGCTGTTCGTCTTTGGAACTCTTTAACTGACCATGAACAACTTGTGGGTATGAATTTTATCTTGTTTATCTTTGTTGCTTTAATGCGTTACCATGTAGTCTTTGAAACACAGTAGGTTACTAATGTATCTGTTGATTAAAGACGCGTATAAAGTGGGCAAGTAATGTAGAAGTACTCCTGTATTCATAAAAGCAGAATAATAAAAACCATTTATCAGTCCATTACATTTTACAATTTACAAAAAGTTTTACAGACATTATCTCATTTCAGTCTCATTGATGTGAGGTCAGTTACTGTAAAGGTAAAATGTAACTATGTCAGAATAAGAGGAGAAAATTTTGTTTTGTTTTGTTTTTTTAACTTTCCATTGCTGGATCCTTAACAACTAAACCAGCAAGTATGTTTCCAATTAACGAATTAAAAATATCTTGGGTTTTCCATCCAAACCATCACTGCATTTGTTTTTTGTTTTTTTGTTTTTTTTTTTTTTCCTTGCGTTATGCGGGCCTCTCACTGTCGTGGCCTCTCCCATTTGCAGAGCACAGGCTCCGGACGCGCAGGCTCAGTGGCCATGGCTCACGGGCCCAGCCGCTCCGCGGCATGTGGGATCCTCCCGAAACGGGGCACGAACCCGCGTCTCCCGCATCGGCAGGCGGACCCTCAAGCACTGCACCACCAGGGAAGCCCACTGCATTTGTTTTGAATCTTCTTTAAGAGCCAACAGAATGGTCTTCTGATATGATTAAAAAACCTTCCAATTCAAAATATTCCTTGCCTTTCTGGATCAAAAAGAGAATTTTTCCAAGGTTTGGTTACAAGAAAAGATCTGAAATGTTTCATAATATATGTGTTCTATATATTCCATCACTGGAAGCTCTCTTCCTTCATGCTGCCCCTTCATAAACATTTTGAATCACAAATTTTTCTGCACAAAGATTTCCTAATTTAGTGTGCTTGTGAAGCACCTGAAGTAGTAGTCTGAAATGCAATTTCTGGGCTTAATCTTTATAGATTGCTGCTTAGTAGGACTGAGAGGGGCTCATAATCTTATTTAACAAGCCCTGCAGCTTATTCTGATGTAGTGGTGAAAAAGATTGGTGAATGTAGCCTAATAGCCATCATTCTCACTGAATGCTCCTTTGCTGCTCTTTGGGTCAATATATCATTATCTTTAGGCCTTAGTGTTCTCATTTATAAAATATGGGTTTTTTTTATACACATACATATACATATTGAGAGAGAGAGAAAGAGATCTTAATAGTACGTGCCAAAGTATGCTAGTCAAAAGGAGTAGAAATGAAAAAATGTGAAACTGTTATTTACTAGGTGTTTCTTATGTGCAAGCACTTATTTAAATTATCTTCATGCATCAATTCAATTAACATTCACCATCACCTTACTTAGTGACACATATTTTTTTTTTATTTAACATCTTTATGGGAGTATAATTGCTTTACAATGTTGTGTTAGTTTCTGCTGTATAACAAAGTGAATCAGCTATATGTATACATATATGGCCATATCCCCTCCCTCTTGCATCTCCTTCCTACCCTCCCTATCCCAACCCTCTAGGTGGTCACAAAGCACGGAACTGATCTCCCTGTGCTATGCAGCTGCTTCCCACTAGCTATCTATTTTACATTTGGCAGCGTATATATGTCAATGCTACTCTCACCTCATCCCAGCTTACCCTTCCCCCTCCCTGTGTCCTCAAGTCCATTCGCTACATCTGCATCTTTATTCCTGTCCTGTCCCTAGGTCTATCAGAGCCTTTTTTTTTTATTTTTTTTAGATTCCATATATATGTGTTAGCATACGGTATTTGTTTTTCTCTTTCTGACTTACTTCACTCTGTATGACAGACTCTAGGTCTATCCATCTCACAACAAATAGCTCAATTTCATTTCTTTTTATGGCTGAGCAATATTCCCTTGTATATATGTGCCACATCTTCTTTAACCATTCATCTGAGTGACATATTTTAATCCTCATTTTACAGAATAGAAAAGTGAGTCATTGAGAAGGTACATAATTTGCTCAGGAGTTTATGCTTGTTAATGGTGAAAATAAGATTGAAATCCAAGTCTGCTTTAAAGACATCCATTCCTCATCCTTAACAGCTATGTTTAAATTCTGCCTATCACAACAAAGAGGCAGGAGAGGGAAGAGGAGAAGAGAATACTGGAACAGCTTCTGCTGCATTTCCATATATTTGGGCTTTTTCAAAACATTTTGTATTTTTGGCACAGTATTTCTCAAACTGTGACTAAAATTCAAGGCTGTTGAAGAGGAGCAGTTAGAATGATGTCATTCAAGATTTTCTACTATCTGATGATACAACTTTATATTTAAAGGTTCATAGAAATGTCTAAAAGAAAAACATGAAATCTCCAAAATAAAACTTAAGAGAAATAAAAAGATAATCTTCAAAAAATGAAAAACAACTACCACTAAAAATGAGAAAAACATTCAATTAGATTTTAATAAAAATGAAAATTAAAACAGTAATGGATAGCTGCACCCATTTTTACTGAATTGCATCTTTTAGTGTTTTCCAATCTCTTCTCTTCTCTCCTCATCCCTTGCCATAAACTTTAAATATTGTTGCTACCAAAGCACAATCTTGGGTACTTTATCTTTTTCTACACAGCTCACTTGGGAGATTTTATCCTCTCTCATGGTTTCAAGTAAATGTTAACAAGTCCACAAATTTTATCCCCAGCCCTGGCATCTTCTCTGAGGTGCAGATTCATTTAACACTTCTGTTCCCCCAAGAAAAGTCAAGGCCAGGACTTCCCTGGTGGAGCAGTGGTTAAGAATCCACCTGCCAATGCAGGGGACACAGGTTCAATCCCTGGTCCAGGAAGATCCCACATGTCAGGGAGCAACTAAGCCCCTGTGCCACAACTACTGAGCCTGTGCTCTAGAACCTGTGAGCCGCAACTACTGAGCCCTCCTGCTGCAACTACTGAAGCCCGCCTGCCTAGAGCTCATGCTCCACAAGAGAAGCCACCGCAATGAGAAGCCCGCACACCGCAACAAAGAGTAACCCCTGCTTGCAGCAACTAGAGAAAGCCTGTGCAATGGAGACCCAACGCAGCCAAAAATTATATATATAATTATATAATATATATAATTATATATTATATAATTTTATATAATAAAATGAAAGTCAAGGCCAAAAAGTGTTAGCCAAAGCCACGGTGTGAAGTTAGCAGAAGGTTTACTGAGCACCTTATCTTGATAGTGTACTCCTGATCAGTCCTCAAACCCTACACATCCTTCAGGGGGCATCCATGAATTCAGTGAGCTCATTTTTATTTTATACAGTACATCATTACAGTTGGGTATAAGCAAAATATGCCCTTAATGTTTTAGAACATTGGTAAGTCATCTTTTCTTACTTCTTTTCTGAATGGGTATGTTTTTCATTATTTTTTATCAGAATCCTTATTTCTTTTACTTATCAGAATTTTAGAATAAATTTTTAAGGTCAAGTTGGTTTTTGCATACACTGGTTATTAAACTATTTTCTAAGCTCTTAATTTATCCATCTGCTTTGAGTATTAAAAAAAAACAAAAAACAAAACGAGACCCTGTTTTGTGTCCTGGGACTGGGATTATGCAAACTCAATTTATCCCTTTTCAGCTGGCTTTCTACTAGGTTCCACAAATAAGAGTACCGGAAAGCAAATTTCAGAAAGACAGAGGAGAGGAGAAGGTATTTGCATCTTCCTGCTTTCTTGCTTTTCTAGAAATGAAGCTCCAGTGTGGACCTCAGCAGCTGCCCTTTGTTTAATTCTCCAGATCTCTTAGTACTTCCCAAAGCAACCTCATTATGCCTTCTCAGATATACAAGAACCAGCCAAGTGATGCCTGCTCCTCTGAGATCTGATTCCCATATATTTGAGATCCCTTCAATGAGCTTTCGGTTCTGTAAAACCCAAATCCTTTCCTTTGTTTCTTCAGCTCAATGGATGGGACCTGCTGTTATTTCAGGTGGATCCAGTGTTTCACTTTTTCTGTTGACCTTCAACATCTGTTGAACCAATGCTCTATATGTTCTTTCTGTTGAAAGAGTTAGTGTGGTTTTTGTATTCCTGACTGGATCCTGACTGATACACTGTATTCATAGGTTCCCATCTAACACCTTCTTCAAAAATGATTATTGTATTCTCTCAGAGGAAACAGAATTCATTTATTAAACATATTTTGAGCACCCTCCAAATGTCAGGTACAGAGTTAAGTGCTAGGGATACTTAAGTGCTAGGGTAAGTAAAAATATTTTCTCCAGAATATTACGGTCTAGTAGAGAAAGAGAAGTCAATAATTAGAATATGACCCTAGATTCATATTTTAGCTTTAAGGAATATACACCAGCTAAAGCATAGGACATGTTCCTAATTATGGTGGCAGTTTAGGGTAAAAAATGAGTGTTGAGAGATAAAAGTAAACATTTATATTACAGACCATTTTCTAAAGACTATAAGAAATAATAAGGTGGTGAATCTTAATCATATGTATTAGAAAAGTCCCTTTGGCAATAGTTGGAGAATGGTTAGAAGGGGGGCAACATTGAAACCAGAGTGACCAATTATGAAGGTTTGGCACCCCAGCTGCTGAGACCCAATGAGCACCTGGATGGAGGAGATGACTGTTGAAATGGGGAGGAGGTATTGTCCAGAATTATTAACAGTATAAGACAAGACTGATCAACCTGAGAAAAACTTCCCACCTGGTTCAAATCATTTAAGTTTCTGGAAACTTTCTTAAATAAATTCAAACG
>NW_006796614.1:1061728-1098826 GCF_000442215.2 Lipotes vexillifer | reverse complement strand
CTACAACCGTAACATTACTACTTACTGGACATTATTACTTGATGATCTGTAGGCACCTGAAAATCAACATGATCAAAAGGAAACTCACTGTGTCTCTCCAAACCTTGTATTTACCTTAGAACCTCATCTTGTTGAATTGTGCTACCATCTCTAAAGGTCAAGTATATCGTCTCATTGCCTCATTGCACTCATCTATTTTCCTCAACTGTCTCTTGCAAATGTGCATCCCTTTATTTCCACTTCTGCTGGGGGTTCTGTGGCAAGTCCTCTTCACAGCTGTAGTATGGACCATTTAGTAGACATATAATTGTTTTCCTTGCTTTTTTGTTAAATCTCTCCTTAGGTCCTTGAAATTTAATCTATCTACAGCATAAATTTAAGCATGTGATTACTTTGCTTTAAAACTATTGTCATTCCTGTCCATCTCTCGACTTTTATTCATCAGCTTTCCTGATTTCTCTATTCTTTGTCAATACGCAGCTATTTGAATTTCTTAGCACTTGTATCCCTGCTTTTGTCCCTCCGTGCCTATCTAAATGCTGGTCCCTATAGATGAAGTGTCTGTTCCTCTTTCTTATCCTAACCCACACTTATTCTCTCTCAAGATTCATCTCACTATCATATCCTTTGTGAAATTCTAATGTTTAGCAAATGCATTATTCTTGTGTAGATGTATCTAATAAATATTTGCTGAATAGAGTCACTAGTTTTATGAGACTTGCAATATAGATTCACAGGACTTTCCCCATTTATTATCACTGTCTCTAATATTTAGTCCTAATTCTTCTGCATTTCAGTATGGAGCACTACAGTTCAGGAAAAAAAAAATTTACTCATTTAAAATACCTTAATTATACTATGATCAATTTAATTTTTTTTACAAAAAGTGATCACAAAAACAATAAAGAGAAACACAAAAACCCAAAAGAAAAAAAAATGATGGACTCAATTTGGACAAGTCACTGAAGAAATAGAAAAGGCTAACTATCATAAAATTTACTCACCATCAACTCAAATTCAATAAATGTTAGGTAAAGCAAAACTGTAATACATTTTTGACTATCAAGTTTTGATTGTTTATAAATCATAACAACCAGTGCTAATGAGGGTGGTATAAAATTATCTTAATTCAAAATTCATGTAAGTTTAAATTGGTAAAATATTTCTTGAGAATAACTTAGCAATATGTAAAAACTAAAAAAATCATATTTTGCACAAGTAATTCCACATGTAGGACTCTAAGAAGATATTTAGTTTGCTATGGTAATATTTAGGAGTAAAAATTTAAAGCAAAACTTCTCCAGAAATAGGGGGCTGTTTAAACACATTTGTTTTAACTATAATTACATATTTTAAATATATTAATAAGTAATTTTTAACTACACTAATGCAAATAAAATAAAGAGATATAAATCTGAATATATGGTATAGTCGTAAGAATATCAGAATTACCTACTTGTGGACGGGCTAAACAGTAGCATAGGTTATCTCTGTATGGTGGGACTATGGGTAAGTTTTTTTTTGTTTATGCTGGAATATTACCTAAATTTTTCAGATATAGCCTCTTTCATAAACTTATATCTTACTTCCTTTGCCAAAGTGGGCATTTTATTATTCAATTAATGTGCTTTTTGCTCTCCCAGACCTTATTCTGCAAGGGGATATGCACTTTTCTTTTTTCATTCCTCATTGTATCTCCCAGAAACTACCATGTGAGGGGCTTCAGGTATTTTAAATGTTGTTTAATAAATGAATTAATAATTGGAGAGTACTTTAAAAAGAATTTTGCTTCTTTAATAGAGATGGAATTATTCTAATGAAATTTAAGCTTCATAGCCCTGCATCTGCTCAAGCCTCTCAAAAACACAGAAGAGACCTTAGTAATTTTCTTTTGGTAATTTTGCATTCTTTTTCTAAAAGTGAGATTCCCCAAAGGAAGAAACTTCAGGCCTTAAATGCCTAGATCAGTCTCTGCTCCTTGAATGTTCTTTATTCTCATAAATGTATATTTCATGTGCTAATGTTTCATTTTGTACAACCCTCTGTAAGTCCCAAATATGCTCTATGAATGGATTTTTCCCACTTACACCTTAATTATCTGTGAAAACTATTTAATTGTGCATCTCTGTTCACTAGCATCTAGGAAACCATTTTAGTTTACCTGTCGTGGTGAATTCCTATCAGTTGGGTCAAATAAACTCTCCTAAAATAATTTGACTTTATTGAAGATAAACATCCATTTTTGAAGTCAAAAAACAATGTGCAAGCTTGGCATTTATATATGGAGACAAAACTTGGATTTATTCCTAGCTGGAAGAGCTGACGGCCTGGAAAAGGCCTGAGGGAAGAAGTGAGAAGCAATCTTATGAGATTGCCTTTTTTTTTTTTTCTTTTTCTTGTTGGCTTATTTGTTTTACTACAGACTGCAGGACTTCAAAACACCATTTTCTGGCTACATCAGGTATTTTGGAAAGCATTTTGCCTCTGAGTAGCACAAATCAAAACAACATATGAATATAAAGCATTCCTTGGGCAAGATGGAACTTTCATTTGGTGACTTTTTATGTTAAAAGTAATTGCTCCAAGTATCAATTTGTTTGATTCACAGAAGACAGAATTAGCTTATAATCATTTTTTGTGTGTTATAATGGAAGGTTACTGTTGGGCACTTTGGTTTTGAAATTGGATGTGTTAGTGAATTGTGGTTGATTTTCACTGCCAGTCTCTCTGAGACAGGCAGCAGTTATTCCTTATCAGCAAGTTGTAGGAACATTAGTCTGGGATTAAGATCCGTTTCAAGAAAGGCATTTACAGTGCTACTTCTTTTTCTAATTATTTCTCCTCTTTCTAAATTAGAAAAGAGAGGGAACATACAAGCATTTTTATATGTAAATATTTCAATGATACATTTAGGAAAATATAGTTCAGAGATAGCTTATTCTTTTTAACCATATTTTATTTATGCCTCACTTTGAGAAATCTAATGAAATCAATAACTTGAAATCAAATAACTTGAACTGGAAAAACACGTTTTTATACTAAAATGAAATAAAATAAACATGTAGAAAGATAGCTTTCCAAAAAAAAAAAGGTACAATCCCAGCTTTCATAGATGTATCAAAATGAACACATGTAAAAGATTTTATTTTAATCATTAATGAATGAGGGAACCAGGTAGATATTATAACCAGTTAAAAAGAGAATCCTTCAAAGAACACACATACTTATAGAACAGGAATATTGAAATGAATATGCAAATAGAGGCAAAACTGGGAAGTCGATTGAACATCTACTGGACAGGACCTAATTGCATTGCTATCAGTTTTCTACATCTTGCAGAGTTGTAAAATAGCTTCCACAGAACAGGAATCAGATAAATTTGGAGGGGTGTACCCTAGTATATAAATAATGCATAGTTTTCCATTGATCCACAAATTTTCCCTAAAATTGATACAAGACCACTGAAGTATAACGTCATTGTTTTTGGTTTTGTAGCCATAAGATAAATATAACCTTAGTTCAAATATAATAAAATACACAAAGGTATATTACTAGAATTATAAACTAAGTTAAAATATTATTAAATTACAGAAGGGTAGAGCATTTGAGCAATCGGATTTATTGCAAAGCTCTTTCATATCATAACTACATTGCTTCAATCTTGATTGCTGGCACCTGATTTGCTTAGGTGCTGAAGTCAAAAACTTGGGAAGTATTCCTGACCACGTCTTCTTCCTCATGCTATACATCCAACCTACCACTAGTCCTCATGTTTTACTTCTACTGCATATCTTAAATCCAACCAGTTCACTCCATTTTTATTGCTTCCTTCCTAGATCAAGCTGTTATCATTTATACTTCTCCTGGACTATTATAATGGTTTCCTTACTGTCACTCTTGTATTTGCTTTAATCTCAGGCTATTCTATTATCCAGAAAATACTCAAAGTATATATGAGAGTGTGTGTGTGTGTGTGTGTGTATTTGTGATTCTCAGAAAACCCTTTATTACCAAGAGGGGATTTGAGGGTTGATATTTTTTCATTCTAGGTAAAAGAAAAGATTAGCATAGTTTGCCCAAATGGGTTTATGTTCATTATAGTTTACTTCCTCCCTTTCCCCTTATGACTATATTCTAATGTTCCTTCCACGGAGAAAAAACAGATCCTTTTTCATTGGCCCAGCGTTTCCCAAGGTGACATTTTTTAAATGTAAATAAATGGTACAGAATTACTTAAAACCTAATGATAATACACAGTTTTGCACAGAATGGAATTCAAAATTCCTTTCATCTTGTAGCACTGGAACTTGGAGCACATTTTTTTCTTTCAATTCTTTTAAAGCAGGGTTTCTCAAGCTCAACCCCTTTGAGGGGCTGTCACGGGTCTTGGAGGACCTTTAGCAGCATTCTAGACTCTACTCACTATATACCAGTATCAGCCTCACACACACACACCCCTCAGTTGTGACAACCAAAAATGTTTCTAGCCATTCATTGCCAAATGCCCCTTGGAGGGCAATATTTCCCCTAGTTTACAACTACTGCTTTCAAACCTCAAACTTTCTTGCACCTGGACACTCCCATATGAGTTTCTTCTGCAAGCAAAACTCTTATTTAGACTCTACACACAGCTGGCTTCTTCTCCTTCTACAAATCTCAACAAAACATCTCTTATTCTGGGACACCTTCCTTGCCCATTCAATCTAAAACTATAATCCACCCTTATACTCTCAGGATTAAACACTATACTTTTTTTCATATAACTTATCACAATGTATAATTAGATGTTTATTTATTTAACATCTGCCTCCACAACTAGACTATAGCTCCAAACAGAGGGGGGAAAAAATGTCAGTTTGGTTCATGATTGTTCACTGACCTCAGCACAGGACTGACATGGAGAAGACAATATATACATATTTTTAAATATGTGAATGAAAACTGGAACTAATCTCCAAATTCATAAATTGGGATTTTCACATTACAACATATTTGGAAGCTCTTAAATGACTCTTTGGGCTTAGAAAACTTGTGATAGCAAGAATAAAAGCCTTTGTAAGAAGAAAAGTAGGGAACACCATTTCTATACAAGTTATTGCTGCTGCTGCCACCATCAACATCATCATCTTGTCATCTTCTTCAGAAAAACATATAGAATTCTATGTTATTAATTTAGAGGCATGCTGTCTTTGTATCAGACTTATTTACTTATTTGTTTGTCTATTTTATTCCCTGAGTAGTTTATCCACTTCAATCTCAATTTAGATGATTATTTTGAAGATGAAGTGATTTTGAAAATCTTTCAGATAAACATGCACACTTTGGTTTCATGCATGCTCATGTTTATTCTTTACAAAATATCTGTTTTAAAATCTTTTTCATCTAAGGAAGACTGAAAGTATTGAATAAATAACTTTTGGTGGATAAATCATTACTCAATACAATTTTCTATAATAATTTTGTGTTGAAAGCTTTATTTTACGCATAAAATGATTTAATCCCAGTATACATCTCAAAGCTAGTCAGCAGAATTTAGCTGAAGTGCAGATGGTTCCACTCCAAGTCTTGTGCTTTCCCAAATAATAGAGTTTCCATCCTTTGTAAAAATATATATTTTGTATGTTTTATAAAAATCATATATCACAAACTCAAGTAGAAAATTTGAAATATATACTTTATTTGGAATAAAAACATACTCCAAATGAACTAAAAACTCAGCTCTCAGACACCTGCCACACAAAAGTCAAAGGAAAACTCAGCTTAAATTGCAATGTTTGTTTTGTAGATCTTACTTTTGACTTATCAACATATCCTAAAATGTAGTAAGAAATAGACAAATCAGTTATTCAGATATTGCTTCATAGCTGGAATGTCTTATTTGTATACATGCTGAGATAATTTATTCTTTCTGTATTTTAGAAAGTAAACAATGTTAACGAAGGTAGACTTTCATTTAATATGAATTTTTAAAAATTGATATCAATGGGTGTTTCAAATTTTGATTTCTTATATAATAATTTACTTTAAATAGAAAAATCAAATATCATAGGAGAATTGAATGTGCCATGTACCATTATATTGTATATTTCCCACACTCTTTGCGAGTACTTAGAGTGCCAAACTTGGAACAAAATGTATCTATTTGTTATTATCACTTTAATCAAAATATTAATTACTAAGAAAATAATTTAAGTCATATGTTTACCTTTAAATACTCACCTTACCGTAAGAAAAGTATGTTCAAATATTAAATGTATTTCTTTAGTACTTAATATTAAAGAAAATATATTTATTTATGCATTATACATTTTTATATCAAAGCAAACATGTAAATGTTATGTTTCAAAGGCTATTCGAAGTATTTTTGTATTTCTACGGGAACCTACATTTGGGCATACATATTATGCCTTTAAAAATAATTAAATTTCATCTTCTATGTCCAAATGTACACACTTATAAATGTCCATAATTATGAAAGTCATTGAATCTTATTAAAATGATGAGTTTGAGTTAAAGTTAAAACATGTTAAAAGTGCAAATAGGTTTTTTTTTAATATTTGGAAATACATTTGATTTTAAAAGTAGTTTTAAATGTTTAAATGCTTGTTTATGTACAGTACAATAAATTTAAAAGCGTACTCATTTTTACATTAATATGTGTCTATAATACCATTTAAATTAATTTAAATGTTTAAGAAGTGTAAGATTTACATCTTACCCAACAAAACATTTTTATCAAGTGTTATTTATATAGCTTCTCATAATGGTAAAAAGAGTAAGACTTCAGACATTATTAGGACCATAGCTAAAGCAATTATTACAGTCATATTTCTAAGGGTCTTTGAAGTTTTGGCTGTGTGAAGAAAACCAAATGATTGGATAAACGTGACTGGACAGTATACCTTAAATAAAACCCACTATATAATAATGTACAAAACACTGAGTGTAAAATTTTCAAAAAGTTAAATACATTTCCATTCAAGTATAGAATACACACGTGTCAAAATTTTATTTAAATCTTTAATGAGGAAACCAGCAAAATGGTTAAGCTGGTTCAGAAAGGATTTAAGATGTTGAGAATTTATAGGTGTTAAAGAAAAAAATGTTGAAATAAGGTTGCGAGGTTAGGTATAGAACTGGCTAATGTATTACAGGGCAATAAAACTATCACCTCTGAGATTACCTTTTCTAATAGACAGAAAATATTTTTTTCGCTATCAGACAAGATCAACAATTTAACAGATAATTTCAGAGAGTCTGTTCTTTAGTCCTTTGATAATTGAATCAATAAAAATTACATTCACATAGATAATTAAATTCTCCTTGGGTGTGCCTCTTAGACAATGCTCTGATATGACATTAAAAGGACACACAATCATCCTTTGCCTTATTCCTAAATTTTGGACTTCTTAAAAACTAACATAAACAAAACAATTATATATGACTTCTAATTTTAAGTTTCTTTCACCTAAGTAATTCATGAAGACCCTTATCCTAGTTATGATTAATGTAGCTTGCTCTTATTTCATTTTCACATTCTTCTAAATCTTCTGTAAGCCATTTCTATCACATTATAGTCTTATATCAGGCACTTTTATTTTATGTTGGCAGATTTTTTTAAATTAAGCCTCATTAATACTAATTGCTAAATATTCTATGTAGTTGTTCCCAGGACAGTTTTTTTTTTTTTTTTTTTTAATGCTCTCTCAGCTTTATAGCTAAGGAGGTTTATTTCTTTTGATACTTTTTGCAAAGTATTTATTGATAGTTTTCTAATGTTCTTGGGAATCTGTGGGTATATATGTGTGAGATGGTCTTTGGCTTTTAATCTATCTTGGAGTATTTTCTATTGGCTGCCTTTGAACTCTACCTGTTCCCTTGATGGGGGTGGTGGTGGTAGATAACTTCCAGATTATAATCTAAGCTTAAAGTGAATTTCCCATCTTGCAAATATATTCTTGGCAACTACTAGCATATAAATGTTAATATATATTTATTAACTAACTGACTGACAGAAACATGGGTACCATTATATGTTATTAAGCTTCTCCTCTGGTTTACAACTTTTTATTTTGTGGGTTATATTAACAATGATTCATGAGGTACATAAGAACGTCCTTAGGGAAAATATCTCTTATCTATATCCATTATTCAGTGGTATTCCACCCTTAGGGTGACATCTTTTTTGCACCATTGTATAGATTTTGATCTTATAAGTCAGGCAAAGCCATACAAAGATTATGATAAACTTTAAATCATAAGGCCCCATTCTTTTCTAATAGATGTTAAAATAGATAGTCACAAATTTCAGGAAAAAAAAATTGCTTTAATGTCAATATTGTAGAACACTGTCTTCCAAATGTGAAATCATTTACAGTTCTGTCCAGGCATGAATAAGGATGTAAGCAGCATTAATCCTACCTTCATGTTAAATTCCTTTTGTATTATGGTGTTTCTTTTACGGAACATTTCCTACTCTCTAACAAAGAGCATATGGAAGTCTGCACAAAGAAGAATTTAATAAGTAGTTGTATTAGAATGAGAGTTAAATGATAGCATCGCCAACTCTTACTGAGCTTTGTTAAGAATACTTCCAAATACTCTCAATTCCTTCACAGCTGGGCTTAATATATTAATGGGTATTATAGTTGTTGAATTTGAAAAATAGTGTGAAGTTGTCCAGTTCCAAATATATGTTTTACTAGTTTCTAATTGCCTGAAATTCCCACCCTTGACCAACTTATTCACATTTATTGAATGTTAGTATGGAAGGACCACCCCTTTGAATTACTGGATATGGGATTTCACTTTTTCTTTTAAAATATAAAATCCTGAAGGAGATCTATAATATTACTCTGAAAACATTTAATGCTAATTTGCTTAACAGAGATTAGTAGTAACTATCATTTTTCTAGTTAACTAGAAAAAGTCCAAGGATAATAAAATAAAAACACTTGGATTTTAAAAGGTAATAAGCAAAGGAAAAACCACAGAAGGCAAACAGGAGTAGTGGGTGAAGCATGCAAATTCAAACTGCTTTATTTCTCAGGATTTCTTAGCACCAATATTATCTAGGAAAAAACATCAGGGAGACTGGGGGTAGAAGTATATTGTCTGAATAAGAATTCAAACTTTCACTCATCAAAATAATATTTAAAAAACGGGCAAGAAACATATGGCAATATATTCTTTTTATTGACTATAAAATGCTATTTTAAATTTTATTTACATTTCCACATATTCTTTGCCTGGTGCCTTTCATAGTGTATTTATCAGACAGTAAATTTTTCAAATATGTGTGTTTGTAGATGAATATACTAAGTTTGAATTACTCTTCTGTGTTATATAAAGTACATAAGTACTTTTTATATAAATTATATAAATATAAATATGGGTTGATACTGATATTGAGACAGACATATACAGAGAGAGAGAGAACTATTTGGGGGGTAGTCCTCCTAATAGAAAAAATATTTAATTACATATGAATTTTAGAGAAGTATTCTGTTAAATGCTAAGTTGTTGATGCCATTGTGGATTTACAGAAATATCATATCATTTTTCCTTTTTATGCATTTAATTAACCTGAGGTGGACAACTCTCCCAAAAGGGATGGTATAGATTAATGGGAACAGTATGTCATAGTGGACATCCATTGGTATGTGACTCAGGTGTTCTAGACATGGTTGTAGTTCTAACTTCATGTAGTACCTTTGGTCAGTAATGCATACTCTGGACTTTCTTATCTTATTAATGAATCAATTAAAAGTGATGAATTCTAAGTTCCTTTCAAGTTTTGCCATGTCATTACTATTAAGGGAAGCTTAGAAAACAAAAAGTTTGATGATATTTCAAAATTAATAGTAAAGTTAATAACAAACATCTGTATTTCTTCAATTAATATGTATAACAAAGCTGAAAGCGCTGGGCTGTGGGCATTCACATACACACATATTAAGCAAATTTAAATCCATTTATGAAATTGAAAAATATTGGGAGAAGGTATGTATAGTATTGATAATAAAAAGTTATCAAATAAAAGGCTTTGTGTGCCCATAAAATCAAAGATAGCATCACAAGTTATTTATTTTACAAAATTAATAGGAAAATTATTTTTTCAAATACATCAACACAGGCAAATATTTTTTCCTGAATAGTTTTAAGTAAAGATTTGTAGGAGGTGTTATGTATAAAGGCACAGAATATAGGAATACCATCAGTGTGTGTCTATTCCAGCCAAAATCTTTTCCTTCACTGTTATTGAAAGATTAGAGGATTTGATTCTGCTTCAGATTAGCTGTTGGGACTAGTAGCTAATCCTGATGAAGATCAAATGAAAATGCTAATTTTAAACAGTTAAAAAATTCTATTATATAATCAGAGAAATTTTACAGAATAATATGCCGCTACACTTTATGCTTTTTAAAAACTGGGCATAAATATACTCTTCCCATGCTTTTAGGATGGTGTAAAATAAAACAGCCAGATTTCTTACAATTGCATGCAAAAATTTAAGAGGTTCTATAATTCTGGGGATAAGATCAGGACTCCCCCTACTGGCTACATGCCTGCTTCTTTTGCATCAAAATCATGGTTTAAATCACTCATGAAAAATTAAAAATTTAGTAGAATGCTAAATTAAGATCATCCAATTCCGCCACCCATGTCGCGTATTAGAAAACTGAAGCCCAAAATACTAACAGATTAATCCTTGTATTCCTCCCCTGTAGCCTCAAACACCTAAACTACATGTGGCCAACAAAGCAAAAGTTTACCAAAATACCACAGTAACTACCAAGAATATTAAGAGAACAAAGTTTGTTAACTGTAGATATGTGTGCTAATGTGAACACATTCAAAATGATATCATTTAGGTACTCCATAGAATTAAAATTACAAGATACCTTGAGGAACAATCCTATTCTCTTACATAGAAAATAAATTCTCTTCCCCAATACATGCAATACCAGGAAAAAATTATACTTGGCCTTGCAGAGTCACAAATCCTGAGTGAACAACTAATCAATGGATTTAGTCACCTTGAACTCACCTTAATTTTATTTAACTAGTATGGATCTTTGCCTAATACTCATATGAATCTAAAATCCTTTCTATTGTTTTTAAATACTACTCGCTGTAATTTTGTTCTCATTGGAATACTCCCATATGGGCACTTTTCTGTGAAAAGTATTAAGTTCCTTCTTTGGTTTTTACTTCATAAGCTAATAATGACAAATCACTCAACCATTTCTCCTAGAGCCTACTTCACAATCCTTTAATAATTTTGTGGATTTCTTTGGAATTTTTGAGTATGTTTATTTCCCTTTCCAAATTGAGTAGTGACATTATTCCCTCCTTACAGCTTTACTTCATCATTCTTATGTAATTCATCTGTGATTCTTTGCCTACATCCTATTCTCTGATGTGAGAACCTTCTAATACCACTGAATCACATTAAACTTATGAACACTGTCACTGAGTTTCAGGGCACCTGTCATCCAAGCATTGTGAAAGCAAATAATAATTATAATAAACTTGCATTACATGGAATATAAATTTGAGAAGTACAACATGATGATTTATGTATGTATTGTGAAATGTAAGTTTAGTTAATAGTCATTACATCACATGGTTACAAATTTTTTTCCTACAAAGAGAACTTTTAAGATCTACTCTCTTAGCAACTTTCAAATATACAACACTGTATTGCTAATTATAGTTACCATGCTGTACATTACATCCCCAGAACTTATTTATGTTATAAATAGAAGTTTGTACATTTTGACCAACATCACTCATATTGCCCTTCCCCACCCCTTGCCTCTGGCAACCACCAACCTGTTTCCTATAAATTTTATTTTTCTCACCATACATAAGTGAGATCATACAATATTTGTCTTTGTCTAGCTGACTTATTTCACTTAGCATAATGCACTCAAGGCCCATCCATGTTGTTGTACATAGCAGAATTTCCTCATTTTTATGGCTGAATAGTATTTCATCGTGTATGTGTGTATGTGTGTGCACATTCCCTTTATTCATTCATATGTTGATAGACACAAGTGGTTTCCATGTCTTGACTACTGTAAACAATGGTACAATGAACATGGGACTGCAGATATCTCTTCGAGATAGTGATTTCATTTCCTTTGGGTATATAACCAGGAGTAGAACTGCTGGATCATATGGTAGTTCTATTTCTAATTTTTTGAGGAATTTCCGTGCTGTTTTCCATAGTGGCTGCACCAAGAGTATAACAGAGTTCCCTTTTATCCACATCCTTGCCAAAATTTTTCATTTGTTGTCTTTTGACAATAGCCATTCTGACAGGTGTGAGGTGATATCTCATTGTGGTTTTGATTTGAATTTGCCTGATGATCACTGATATTGAGTACATTTTCATGTACCTGTTGGCCGCTTGCATGTCTTCTATGGAAATATGTCTATTTAGAGCCTCTGCCCATATTTTAATCAGATTGGGTTTTTTTCTATTGAGTTATAAGAATTATTTATATATTTTGGATATTTATTCCTTATTAGATATATAATTTGCAAATAATTTTTTCCCATTCTGTAGGTTGACTTTTCATTTTCTTGATGGTTTCCTTTGTTGTGCAAAAGCTTTTAAGTTCATGTAGCCTCACTTGTTTATCTTTCTTTTTGTTGCCTTTGTTCTTGGTGTCCAATCCAAAAACAATCATTGCCAAGACCAAAGTCAAGGAGCCAAGCTGTTTTATTTATACCTGTAATTGCTTTTCCCCTTCCATAAATTATTTTGATACATATCCCAGAAATAAAGATAATCCATTATTAATCTTAGAATAACTTTATATCAGCTGACTTCAAGATAAAGCCAAACCCCTTAAAGCTGTATAAATATATGTTAGTGTGTGTGTATATATATATATATATATATATATATATATATAAAGGAAAAGGATGATTTTAATGGGAGAACTGGAGTAGAATTAATGGGAAAAGGTCAAACATTGTAGGTTGGGCTCATAGAATGAGAAGGTTCAATAGGGATGGAACTTATAGAAGAGACTTCTTGTCAGAGAAGCAGAGTAAAATCACTGAGAAATGAATCTATATAGTATGTTTAGGAAAGGACTAATAGCCTAGAGAGAGAATGGGAAATGCGTGTAGAAAAGTAGGACAAATGCATTTGTATAAATGGCTTTGGATGCTATAACTAGAGTTTGAATTTCCTTTTATATGAAAAAATATCTTTTTATAAAGTTCATACATGCATTTAATAAGTGATCTATAATGATCTTTCACAATATGCATTTTTAAGCTTTAGTAACACTTCATTGATTCTACAGTTGTCTACAGGATAAAGTCAAACACCTAAGTACAACTTGACAAGAACCTTTATACCCTAGCTTTTGAAGAAAAGGCTGGAAGGTGAGTCAAAAGATTATGTTACAGTCATGTTCAAATACTGGCCTCCCTAGTTTGTTATACTATTCTATGTTTGAAAACACTTTTCTTATGGCCAGGGATGTCTTTTCCCTCTTGTCAAGAATCCACTGATATGTTTTTCAGAGATAAACTTCTTTCTTTCTGAAGGCACTCAAAACAGATTCAAAATAAATGTGGATAGCAAGAATTCATCTGAGAATTTAGATCCCAAAATTTAATTTTACTCTTTTAAAAACCCTAGTCTTAGCTCCATTATTACTAGCACTCAGATTCTCTGGGACTGCTACACATAGATGGACTAAAATAAGAGTGAAATTATTTTCTACCTGAATCATTATTCTCATGTAAAACATAGTAATGAATGGAGATTAACTATAATAAATATACTAATACTGGCCCCAAGAGTGAAAATGATTAATATTTTTCTTTTGTTTTCCTCATCTGCCACCATTGAGCATATTAAGTTCTATTTATGAATAATTTTCCTGGGACATTTTCCATTAAATTATACTTCATTGAATGTGTTTGTCCCAGAGGACAGCCAAACAACCCACCATTCCTTGGTGATTCTCTATAGGTGATTCCCTAAGATTCTCCATCAATCCCAGCAATCTGTGTCCATTTCCCCATAAAATGTTACCCTCATTTAAGAACACCTCTGATAAATAAAGATTAAAGGAGAAACAAAGTAGGACTAGATGCTATCTAGATAAGATGTATACTGACAGAAAGTTTTAAAACACTAAATTAAATATCAGTCAATTATTAGAATATGTAATCAGTTCTTCACAATACAGTTTCAAAGGCTAAGGGTACTGACAGTGTGTGGTGAGGTCATCACTTTCTTTGCCAGGGTTATTCCCCTTCAGCCTTATAACTGCAGATAAAAGACTTTAAAATGTTCAAAAATTGGATTTTGTTTTAAATTTAAGCATTTAGTCAGATAAATATTATGAGGTATAAGGAAAGGTAACACATCAGGGTTTTTATATTAAAGAACCTCTCTATCCACTTTCTACAAGGAAACTTACTATAAAGGAAACTGCTAATATACAGAAGGCATACATGTATGTAGACATACACATTGTAATACCACTTAATGTTGCTATATGTGAAACTTTTGGGGTTAAAGGCCAATACTGTGTCTAGTAATCCAAGTTTATCCAAGATGAGATCTAGCATATCTATTCTGTTCTTGTAAATGGAAATCTCCTGTTTTGGGACCTGAGACATTTCCCCTGAGACTGACCTTATTTAAGCACTACCAGATACTTCCAGGCAGTAACAAATCAACAGGTAGTGACAAGGACTAAGACCCATGGTGTTTCCATTTCACTGGTGGAAACTGACAATAAATATGTAAATGGATATAACAAATAAGTTAGACTGTAATTACCATGAAAAAATAAAAGGGGACGGTGATAGAGCTCATACAGTCAGGCAAGCCTATTCTATGGAGATTTAGTTTGGGTTGAGACTTGAATTATGAAAAGAAAGTCATGCAATGGTCAGGAAAATAGAGTATCTCAGACATAGGAAATAGCAAGTGCAAAGGTTCTGCATGGGAAGATTTTCGTTTGCTTAAGAAATATAAAGGATGCCAGGTGTAAGGAACATAGAGAGCAAAGGGGTGTGGAGTATAAAATAAGGTTACAAAGACAAGTAGGAAGGAGATTATGGAATGTCTTTTTAAACCATGATGAAGTGTTCAGATTTATTTTAATTTCTATAAGAGAGTTCAAAATCTTGGAGAAATCATAATTCTGATTTAAGTTATAATACGTAAACTTATATGCAAGACTTTGTAAATCAATATCTGGTCTTGGACAGAATATAAATGAAATCTCTAACATAAATAACCAAAATATTATTTAGAAGATAAAGTAAGTGTGGCAAAATTATAATAGGGATTCATTTTATGACCTTCATAGTTGGCTCAAAATTTTCATAAAAAAACTTAAAAATGTGCAAAAATTATGTAGTATACCAGAACACATGTTGAATGAAATAATAATAACAAAGAAAACATAGATAATGTGCTGTTGTTTCTAAACAGGGGTGTGTGCTGGAGATATGATAATGCAGATGATTTATTTTATAATAATTATTATTATCTGGTTAGTAAGCTTTCATCCAATTTAGGGAAACACTAACAAGACTAATTCTTCCTTGGAAGTGAATTGTTAATCTCATTTAAAGGAGGCAAACATTAATCTTGAATATTTTAGCTTCAGCCTTAGAAAGTGCTCATATCAACATATTTGGAAAACTATTTTTGAAAAAAACCTTCGCTTCAAGGGGATAACCTAATTTCACTAAGTAAGGTTTTGTTGTATATTTAAATACTGTGGAGAAAAGAGAACCTCTTTGCTTTAACACCAATGATTTACATAACTCTGGTTCTTCCTAGTATCACTGTGTAAGCATAATTTTTCATGGCTAACACATCATCCCAAGATACAGTAGATATTAAGATATAGTACATTATGTTTAGGAGAGTTTATTAAAAGCTCCCAACTTTACTTCTACATTGTAAAGCTTGTAAATCAGCAAACAAATTTTTCCAGAGGTGTAGACATACATATTAGACACTCAAATGTTTAGTTTTCTCAAGAAATCATTTTGGAGACAAGGAAGACATTTTTAAAATTAATTTTTATTAATTACAATGTTGTGTTAGTTTCTGCTGTAAGGCAGGGTGAATCAGCTATATATATACATACATCTGTCTTTTTTGGATTTCCTTCCCATTTAGGTCACCACAGAGCCCTGAGTACAGTTCCCTGTGCTATATAGTAGGTTCTCATTAATTATCTATTTTATACATAGTAGTGTATATATGTCAGTGCCAGTCTCCCAGTTCATCCCACCACTCCCCCTTCCCCACTTGGTATCTATAAGTTTGTTCTCTACATCTGTGTCTCTATTTCTGCTTTGCAAATAAGTTCATCTGTATCATTTTTCTAGATTCCACATATAAGCAATATTATATGATATTTGTTTTTCTCTTTCTGACTTCACTCTTTATGATAGACTCTAGGTCCATCCACGTCTCTGCAAGTGGCACAATTTCATTCCTTTTTATGTCTTAATAATATTCTATTATATGTATGTACCATATCTTCTTTATCCATCCCTCTGTTGATGGACATTTAGGTTGCCCTAACACCATACACAAAAATAAACTCATAATGGATTAAAGACTTAAATGTAAGGCCGGACACTATAAAACTTTTAGAGGAAAACACAGACAGAACACTCTTTGACATAAATCGAAGATCTTTTTTGACCCACCTCCTAGAGTAATGAAAATAAAAACAAAAATAAATAAATGGGACCTAATGAAACTTAAAAGCTTTTGCACAGCAAAGGAAACCATAAACAAGATGAAAAGACAACCCTCAGAATGGGAGAAAATATTTGAAAATGAAGCAACTGACAAAGGCTTAATCTCCAAAATTTACAAGCAGCTCATGCAGCTTAATATCAAAAAAACAAACAGCCCAATCCAAAAATGGGCAGAAGACCTAAACAGACATTTCTCCAAAGAAGATGTACAGATGGCCAATAAATACATGAAAGGATGCTCAACATCACTAATCATCAGAGAAATGCAATTCAAAACTACAATGAGGTATCACCTCACACCAGTCAGAATGGCCATAATCAAAAAATCTACAAACAATAAATGCTGGAGAGGGTGTGGAGAAAAGGGAACCCTCTTGCACTGTTGGTAGGAATGTCAATTGATACAGCCACTATGGAGAACAGTATGGAGGTTCCTTAAAAGACTAAAAATAGAAATATACTGTGACCCAGCAGTCCCACTCCTGGGCATATACCTGGAGAAAACCGTAATGCAAAAAGATGCAAGGAATACATGTAAATATGCATAGAAATCATTGACTCTTCAAATTTAATCTGAGCCTAAAAGGAAAAAAAAACCTTGTATTTTAAATTATTAAGGGGGGTAGGAGACAGGAGATCACTGTTTATTATACTATTATACACTATAGACCAAAAACAGTTTATAAAACATTAGTTTAATCTAACTATAGTTCTTAGTAAGGTATTTGGTTTTGTTTTTCCCATAATATTTGAGGGTATTGTTCTTCAGAAATAGGAAAATTTAGGGGGGTGGCTTGAGGTACTTTATAGGGACAAAATTTAGAAATTTTATATTTTATATTCTATTTTAGCAAGCAATGTCTCACCTTCAGACTTATTCTGTCTCATAAAGAATATCTCTGAATATAATTTGTCTGAGAGCTCTTTGGTGAGGTCTGAAAAGTGAGCCAAAGCTGCACAATTCTGTCACCTACCAAAACAGAAGCAAATGATACTAAACAAAATAAAAGAAGCCAGGACAACAGGTTTATTAATGACAACAGGCAGGACACCATTGCCTGAGATACTGATATGTTTTGGTATCAAATCCTAGAGTATACTTCCTTCTGTCCTATGAAGAAATTATGGATGCGATCTTAGGAATAGCTGGTATGGTAAATACACAAATTGTACAGCATGTGCAAAAGTATTCTTGGCTTAACATTAAAATCTATTGGTTAAACTGGAAACTTTATAAGTTCTAAAGAAAATATGTATAGTGTGGTGTTTTTGAATCATTTAAAAAAGTCGTTTAGGGCTTCCCTGGTGGCGCAGTGGTTGAGAGTCTGCCGGGAGAGGCCACAACAGTGAGAGGCCCGTGTACCGCACACACACACACACACACACACACACAGTCGTTTATTATAACAAAAATAAAAGTGGTGTGTATTAACATTACAGATTAGGGTAGACTGATGTAATTTTGATTTTGACACATTGAAACTGAGTGCCATACGAGAAAAACACTCTCATTGTCTTATTGATAAACTTCACCTATAGAGAGTGCGGCAGGTATGCAGCAGTGCAAAGGCACATATATTGCACATAGAAAACCAAAGTTAAAGTGTGAGTTTTGTTTACTGGCATTAAACATTATTTCTTGCATAAAATCACCCTAATGAAAACAAATCTACCAGTGATGGTTTATGAATATTGAATGAAAAAATCTGCATGAAAGTTTTAATTTCAAAATACAAGACAATTTTTGTGATGCTGAATTTCAACATACTAGTTTTAGTTATGTGAGTTTCTTACAAAACATTCTCACTGGAGTTACTTGGAATTACCAATTTTACTTGGTAAAATTGAAACAATATAAAGTTCTATCTCTAAAGGATTATGTGTTTCTTATTTTGACTGATTTGCAAATTCGATTCATTGTAACTACAATGAATTTAATTTTATACCTGAATTATGAAAATATATTATTTTAATATAGCTACTTTATGAATTAGGTTTAAAGTAACTTTCTCAAAAGCTAAAGATCTAGAGTCTAACACTCTTGAATTCTTAATAGCAGCTTAGTTTTCAACTCTTATGGCTGACTCTTTTCTTCCATGTTAAAACAAGTTATCTAAAATTTCCTTCTGCTTATATTCGCTATAACTACTGTGAAAAGTCATAAACCCTTGTTTTAGTTCCTTAAGGAAAGCTCATCAGGTCTTTGCCTTAGGCATTGTTGTAGTTCAATATTTCACATAAATCTATTCTATAGAACACTGGTCTCATGAGAGATATTGATAGGTGTTCCATGAAAAAAAGGATTCCAAGGATAGTTTGAGAAATCTGGTATACTATAAATTCTCACTTTAAGATGCACATAGCAGAGTAACCAACTAAAGGCTTTAAGAAATCTTTGGTAAGAAAACCTGTTTACTTTTTTTGAAGTTTCTCAATAATATTTGACCTTAGAAGCTTTTTCCATATAACATGTAATGGCATATTTCTAGGCTAATGCATTGTTTTTCAGAATATAGTTGTAGCACGGAACAGGAAACACAGCCACAGACAAAGCTCTGCATTTTATTTTTTCATTTCCCAAATTTCCCAGACCCAGCAATTTTAAAAGACCTTGTATGTGTGTTAGAAAACTTAGAACAGTAAGGAAAATTTTTTCAAACTTTTAAGTTATTGTAGCAAGAAAACTTCAAATATAACTAATATTGTTGAAATATTCCATTTCCTTCCTTTATGCATCCATCATGAAAACTGCATCTGTGGAAGTCCTGTAGGAAGGCTAGAACTTGTTGGACTTGAAGTACATGTTTTGGTGGAATATGTTTATTACCCTCTGCTAGAATTACATTTCCACATTCAGAAATATTTGTTTCTTAAGTATTCCCATTGAAGGCAACAACTAGTAGAATATAAATGCAAAGCTAAGATAGTATGGTGATAAGACTGTCCTCAACTATACATAGATTGATATTATGTACATTCCTATTCATGTCCTCATACTTTATCCATTGCCTGTAATAGCTCTTTTTAAGGCTGAATCTAATAAGAATAGGCAAGTCAAATTGTACAGAACAAGTCTTCTAAAATACATATGGATGTTGTAACAAATAGTGCTGGGACAATTGAATGTCCACATGTGGAAAAAAAAAAAAAAAGAGAGAGAGAAAAGGAACCTAGACACAGACTTTACACCTTTCACAAAAATTAATTAATTTTACTAAGATAGTGGAATAGGAGGTTCTATTCCTTGCCCTCCCACACCAGCCCAAAGAAATGCCTTTTTAACAACCATTTACAGATGAAGATAACATTAGGAGAGCTTGGATTCCAGGTGAAAGGTTAAAGCTAGAGGAGCAGGGAACAGAGAAAAGACACAGTGAAAAGGGAAAGAAGAACAATTTTGCTTTTCCCACATCATCCTTTCCTTAGGGGACATAGTGAAACACTGAGAAAGAACCCCTCAGCCTTCAAGTTAAAGCTTTTGGGGGCACTGCGTGAGAAATTTACCTCTGTTGCATCTCATCCAAAACACTGAAGGAATCAGATGGCTAGATCATTTGGGTGCAGCCAAGAAAAAAAGAAAACGGAAGAAGACTTAAAAAGGAGGAAATTCTGCCTTTTGCAACAACATGGATGGACCTAGAGGACATTATACTTAGTAAAATAAACAAGACATAGAAAGACAAATACTGTTATTATCTCACTTATATGAGGAAACTAAAATAGTCAAGCTCATAGAGGCAGAGAATAGAAGAGTGGTTGCCGCCAGGGGCTGGGGGAGAGGGGAAGTGGAGTGGGATAAAGGGAGGTACTGGTTAATGGTTACAAAGTTTCAGCTATACAGGATGAATAAACTCTAGAGATCCAGTGTACAGAATGAGCCTACGGTTATTAATACAGTATTTATATACTTAAAAATTTATTAAGATGGTAGATCTTATGCCAAGTGTTCTTACACACACACACATGCACACATAATAATAAAAGATAAAGAGGGCAAGATAAAGCTTTTGAAGGTGATTGAAATGTTTAGATTGTGGTGATAGTTTTATAGATATGCACTTATCTCCAAACTTATCAGTTTGTAAACATTAAATATGTACATTTTGTAGCATGTCAATCATACCTTACTGAAGTGATTTTTTTAAAATGATCTCAAAATGGATTATAGATCTCAATAGACATAAAATAAAACACTATAAAACTTCTAGAAGAACACATAGGAGAAAATCTATGTAAACTTGGGTTTGTGGGTGACTTTTCTGACACAACCCCAAAAGCATGATCCATGAAAGAAAAGTATTGACAGGTTGGATATTATTAAATTAAAACTTCTGCTCTGTGTAGTAGCTAAATAAAGTCCATCCAAAGATACCATGTCCTAATCCTTGGACCCTGTAAATGTTACCTTATTATTTATTTTTTTAAATGGGTCATTGTAGATCAGATTAAGTTAATAATCTTGACATGGGGAGATCATGCTGTATTATCCAGATGGTCCCTAAATCCAATCATTATAAGTAAGAGGCAGAGAGAGATTAGACACAGGAGAAGGTGAAGTGAATGAAGGTGAAGGCAGAGACTGGAGTGGCCCAGTCATAAAGGAATGCTGGCACCCACCAGAAATTGGAAGCTAGAAGAGCTTTCCCCTCCAGAGCTTCCAGAGGGAATATGGTCTTGCTGATTCCTGCATCCCAGTAAAATTTACAGACTTCCACTCTCCAGAAATAGGAGAGAATAAATTTCTGATGTTTTAAGCCATCAGCTTTGTGGTAATTTTTACAGCAGCTGCCAGAAACTAATACAGTCTGTGAAAGACATGGTTAAACCAATAACAAGGCAAGCAATGGACCAGGAGAAAATATCTGCAAAATACATATTTGTTAGAGGACTGGTATCCAAAATCCTCAAAGACACATGTGAACAATTAATCAGCAATAAAAGAAGATTTTGATGTGTTATTACATCTAAAAATCATTTTGTGTAATTTGACTATAAAGCAGGAATTGTGACCCAGATCATACGGAGTCACAATTGTTAATTAATATTGTAAGACTCAATGTGAATTAGTGGGAAAGCAATCAGACTCAAAATCTAGACATATCTGGGTTCAAATTCTTGACATACCACCTACTCCTTTTACAGACTGCAAAACTTTCCTGAACTGCAGTTTTACAATTGGCAAGCAGAGACTGTAACAGCATCTATAATGGGAAGACTGTTTTAAGCAATATATAAGATCCAGTATGTAAGAGTTTGAGCACAGAACTGGCACATACTGAATTATCAATACTAGTATTATTATATCTGAAAATGACAGATATTAGTTGATAATGATGCTATAATTTTCATATATATATCTAAAAGTCAATCACAATTCAGAAAACATTTATACACATAAATTCCATTACAATTCCATTTAATGGGATAACTGACAGAATAGTCTGTTGTGACTAGAAAAAAATTCTTGACTATTCTATGAATTTTATTTTGTGGTAGCATGAGCTGCTGGGGCAATAATAATAATAGCAGTAGTAACAGTAACAAAATCTTTCTGTTAGGCTCTTAAAGGTGTTCACTGAAGAGGACTTCAGTGGTGAGAGGAGTTTATATGTGAATATTTTAGAAACTTCAATTACATTTATTCTTATACTGTACTACTGGAATAAAAGTTTAATTAGCTTCCCTGCATGAAGATCAATTGAACAAAATTACTATCTCATGAATCAAAAATGTCATTTCTGTGTGGAGGGGTTATGCATTAGAGCTGCAAAACAGTTTAGATTCCAATTACGTGGGCTCCTTCTGTTGGGAAGTTAGAATCAGAGAGCATAATGATATGGATATTCACCACTACACCTGCACTTTTTGTATACTTATTTTTGGCAGTCATAAGCACATAAAAATCACTCTGCAGGTGCAATTGAAGTATACCTGCCCCAAAGTACTACAGGTGTCTTGGCTAGTGGAACCTCTGGAAGCTGGCATTCCTCAAATGGGATGGGATGTATTTAAGGCAAACCAGTATCTGTGTCCTATAGAACCCTGGTAAATGAGTCCAAGCTTCAAGTCATATATAAAGCATCATGAAAAAGATCCACCTAAAGTCCTTTCATACTGACACAGTTATATACAAAAAGTAATGAATATGTGGTAGGGTGCTGGAGACACTACCTTAATTAAAAATTCTATTTTCTAGCCAAGCACTTTGGAAATTATAGCAGTGAGTTCCTTGAAATGAGACGAAATTCTCCCTTTCTTCCATTTGTAAGGCTCTGAAAAATTGTAAAGTATATGTGGCTCAGGTAAAAATCATTTTCTACAGTAACTAATTTATGTTTCAGGAATCACTAACCCTATCCTTTGTTGTTGTTATTGTTAATGACCATTCTTTTCTGGAAGTGTGATGGGGTAGAAGATTGCCTAGGATATCATGATTAGTGACTGTAGGGGATTTTATTTCTTCCCATTACCAAAAATGGCCTGCAACTTTGGCTATTGGTTTTATGAAGTTCTTTGGTTTTTAACTATTCTGTTGCTTTTTTATTGCTTATTTTTGCATTCATTCATAAAACAAGTTTTCACCTTAATTTTTTTCAAATACATACACCACACAAAATAAATATTACCCATTATTATTATTATTATTTTTTATTTTTTTTGCGGTACGTGGGCTTCTCACTGTTGTGGACTCTCCCGAGCGGAGCACAGGCTCCGGACGCACAGGCTCAGAGGCCATGGCTCACAGGCCCAGCCGCTCCGCAGCATGTGGGACCCTCCCAGACTGGGGCATGAACCCATGTCCCCTGCATCGGCAGGCGGGCTCTCAACCACTGCACCATCAGGGAACCCCTATCCATTATTTTTAATTTTAGAAGATAGAAAATAAGAAGCGATAGTCCCTGTCTTTACCTTTAATATACAGCCATCACCTACAATTAGAAGTAGTGTTTCTTCATTTCATATTTCTTCTTGCATATGGATACAAAAATCTGTATTATAAAATCTTTTCCTTTTTATCATTTTTATTGTTAATATTATTTTTCTATAAATATGAAATTGTGCTTTGCAAATTTTCCTACAAATAGATTTTTTTTTCCCGTTAACAATTTCTGGATCAGACATATGAGTATTTCATCATTTTAAAATGATGTTTTCTACTATATGATTACATTATAATTTGTTTGACTATCTTTCTCCATGAAGTCACAATAAGTTGTTTTAAAATTATTGATATTATAAATAATGCTGCAAAATATAGCTGTATACAATTAAGTGCTGTAATCATGATAGTTTTATCCTCAGATTCCTAGATG
Organism: Lipotes vexillifer; assembly: GCF_000442215.2. Taxonomy (NCBI): domain Eukaryota; kingdom Metazoa; phylum Chordata; class Mammalia; order Artiodactyla; family Lipotidae; genus Lipotes; species Lipotes vexillifer. The sequence goes on along the minus strand of NW_006796614.1, from coordinate 1,074,737 downwards.
TGGAATTGCACAGAGAAAATGAACTTCTGATCATTTTCATTACTCTCTCACTCTCAAATACTTATTGATTACATCCCAACACACTGCATGATAGTATATATTGTCATAGCTTCAATGGCACTATATGTTTAGACTATATATTCTTTTTCTTTTTCAGCTGTGTCAGGTCTTTGTTGTGGTACATGGGCTCCACAGCGTGTGGGCTCTGTAGCTGTGGCATGCAGGACCTCTAGTTGTGGTGCTCAGTCTCAGTAGCTGCTGTGCATGGTCTTACTTGCCCTGCAGCATGTGGGATCTTAGTTCCCCGACCAGGGATTAAACCTGCACCCCCTGCATTGGAAGGTGGATTCTTAACCACTGGACCACCAGGGAAGTCCCTAGAGTATATATTCTTATGTTTTCCTACCTGATATTAAAAATTATATCTCATTTTATTTTGCATCTTATTAATAATTAATAAAACCATCAATCTCTTCAACTGTTTATTTTGAATTTATATTTTTTATAAAATTTTAAGATTTTTATACTTTTTTGCTGTTTTTATTTCTCACTGGTTTATACAGTTTAATTTTATATCAGGGATTCCTGCATTTGAAATATATATTACAAATATTTCCTTTCCATTGCTTTCTTTCATTTCTGTTATTCTGTTATACACTACTATTAAAAAGTTTAAATTTTTGCATGGTGAAATTTTTTATCATGTCATTTAGATTTTCTGAATAAAGAAAAAGATAAAGCTATAAGTATTAAATAGGTAAATTTACAGTATTTTTGATACTTGTTTTGTACACATGGAATTTTCTCTTTTAACAAAACTCCAACTCTTCAGTATACACCAGGTACATGATTTAAGAATAAAAAATAGAGGTTTATATCTAATAATAGAACATAAGATAAAACTTAATACTTAGGAAAAAACAACAACCTTTACAAAGGTTTTGTCAAGTGACAAAACAACAAAACAAAAGCAAACAAGTAAAAAATAAAAAAAGACCAACATGATGTGGATTATCTCTTTTCTTTGACTAACGGGCACAATATATTCTGATATTCCACACCTAAATACATTAGAGTGCCAAGACTAAATCTTTTGCTTCTATTTTCTCACTTGATCTTTACTAAATCCTCATTTAATCTTCATAGTGATTATATGAGGTGGTTATATTAATAATCACAATTCACAGTTGGGAAATCATAATTAGAAAGACCTTTTGCATGGTAACAGAGGTGGTGAGTGATAAGACAAGCTTTAGACTCAAGGCAACCTGAAACTGACTGAATCTCCTGAATGAGGATGGTCCACCCACATCCAAATAGTAATGATGAAACATCACACGTATGTTTTCCAATAGTTTTAAACTTATTTTTGCATTTACATACACAAGTTAATTATGTATTTAAATATGCATTTAATCATACAGATTACTAATTCTTTTAAATATGTGGTTCAAATATGCAAGACAAACTGTTAGGTTGTAAAATAATTAACACCTTAGAAGTAATACTTTACAAATTAATAGAAATCATAACAAAGGAAGGGATAAGCTAGGAGCTTGGGATTAACATATACACATTACTATAGATAACTAGATAACCAACGAGGACCTACTGTAAAGCACAGGGAACTCTACTCAACATTCTATAATAACCTATATGGGAAGAGAATCTGAAGAAGAATGACTATATGTATACGTATAACTGAATCACTTTGCCGTACAACTGAAACTAACACAATATTGTAAATCAACTATACTCCCATAAAATTTTTTCAAAAAGCAAACAAACTAGAAAAAAAGATTAAACACAAGATAAATTATCCGTACAGAATATGGTGGAAATAAGTCAATATTCTGCCTGGTTTGGGGAGTGTTTTCAAGGAAAAGTGGATTCAACAGCTCTATATCCTTAAGGTTAGAATTCAAAGTTAACACCACCAAAACTACAGGCTTCCTGGCTTGCAGAGGCAAATACTGCATTTTAAATTTGTGGCAGACAGGCGTAGACTAACTAACGCCCAAGAGGAAGATGCGGAGGGATAAGCTGTTGTGCCTTGTTCACTTTCTCCTTCTAAATACATCAGTCAGGTTAAGTCACTTCTCTTTGAAAGCACAGTGGGGGGCACTGAGAGAGGTTTGGTATGGTAAGTACACTAATGGAACAAACAGATGCCACATGGAGCAAAATCTCGAAAGGTGCCCTCTCACAACACTTGGGAAAGGGAAAAGGGTGAAAATATTGAGTGAAGAGAGAAAGCTGCTTTGCCTACCTATACAATTCGCCATGGGCTACAATTTCTCATTAAAATAGTAAGTGGTAATATTTCACACTGTCATTGCTCCTTACCCACATAGCACCAGGGATAGTGACTTTCTAAATGCAGGGGAAATGTTCTCAACTTCTACACAGACAATATTTATTACTAAAAAGTATACTTAAAAGTATCATTTGGGGCTTCCCTGGTGGCGCAGTGGTTGAGAGTCCGCCTGCCGATGCAGGGGATGCGGGTTCGTGCCCCGGTCCGGGAGGATCCCACGTGCCGCAGAGCGGCTGGGCCCGTGAGCCATGGCTGCTGAGCCTGCGCGTCCGGAGCCTGTGCTCCGCAACGGGAGAGGCCGCAATGGTGAGAGGCCCGCATACCGCAAAAAAAAAAAAAAGTGTCATTTGAAGAGCAAATATAATATACTTAGTTCTGATCATGGAGGTTACCGAAGGGGAAATATTTTCAATTTTCCTCTTTGCCTCTTCTCTGTGGCCTGTTATAACTCAATAACTACTTCTATTGCTACTATTATCAAATCATATTTGCCCCTCTGGTCTATAAGGATGTCAAATTGAGTTGTGTTTTATTTATCTTTGTATGTCCCAAACCTAGCAGGGTTCCTATCCCATGGTTTTTGTTCAAGAATTTTTTCTGAATCAAAATATTTGACCAACTGGAATTCTATGTTAATTCTAGTTTACCATCAAATACATCCTTTTCAATTTTTAGCCATACATTCTGTTTTCCTGGATGTTTTAGCAAGATAGAGAATTTTCTGGATATTTATATGTATATGGGTTGTGGCCAGTCATAACTTACAAATATATATAATAAAATATATTTCAATTCCCCTTTGAGATCAGTCTTATTTTTAATATACATATGTATGTCAAATTAGAAATAACACTGAGCATAGCTTACATTGGTCAATGAAGCATTATGATTAGCTTGTATTAGAACTGTATTTCCTATTTCTAATAAATCAGTGACACTGTTTCCTGCCCATATGATTTATATTATAAATTGTGCTTCAGAGCTTATAAATGAATAGATTACCTATAAATGTTATAAATGCTCAATTGCTTAAAATTACAATTTCACACATACAAATTTTAAATAACCACTATGCTAAGACTACATTAGTTTTGAATTATTTTAAAGCCACATGATAGAAGAGAAGTAGATTGTCTTACCCAATTTTTATGACAATTTATTGAAAACATGAGATTTCAATGAAGTGGGTTTTATATAGAAAATTATTTTTATTTCTACCAAAAGAACTGAATTATTCAAATATAATAAAGTATTTAGTAGACACTTTAGGAAAATACACTTGTGAAAATATTTAAGGATATTTATATATCATAAGGTCTTCTTCCTTTGACATAATTGATTCTACTACTTTACTGCCTAGTTACAAAAGTGCCATGGGTTCAAAATGTAGGTTTAAATCATGGTACAGTCATTTTGTTTATTAATATATGAGCACTGAATTTTAAATACATAACTGAAACACAGAGTAAAATCTATGAATAAATTTTACTCTAAACATAGAGTAAATTTTACTCTAAACATAGAGTAAAATCTATGAATAAAGGAGCAATTATATGTTCAGTAACTCTTGTGGGGAGGGGAATCAAATTAGAAAAGGATAGAATCACAATGAATTTGCAGTGAAATCAAAAGCCAGCTGATGGAGCTTTTCAGTTACTGCTATATAATCTTTAGTTAAGGCTGCCATCTAAAACAAAATATAGGAAATTTAGAAATTCCACAAATGCTCAGTTTTAATTAAAATTATTCATCCACTACTTGTAAAAAAAAAAGTAGATGATTTTTAATGAAATAATATTGAAATATCCTTATTTTACTTTATAAGTTTTAGTTTCTGTGAGTCCATGAAGGATCACATTGCTGGTTATACAAGGAAATTTTATTTAGACTAAAGTCACTTATCAGTGCTTTGATATTTAGGCAATAAATGTTTACAAGGTAGTCAATTTAACATGTGTCCTACTGATTATTGATGTATCACTTCAGGCACAAAATGCATACAGTATTCCACCGTGCGGTCATAACCAAAATAAATCAATGTGGGCAAGCACTGTACAAATTCCTTCAGATGCCCTAATTTATCTACAAATCATTATGAGATTAAAAACTATTATTATACCATCATTTTTATATATAAAAAAAATTAAATTAGAAAGGACAAGGAACAAGCTTAAAGTCATGTGGTTAGAAGGCGCTAAAGTGAGATATAAACCCTGGTCTGTCTGAATCCAGAGCTGGTACTTTAGGACTGACAGCAGATGGCCTCTGTAAATTTTTAGTTATTTCTGCCCCATCCCACCATCATCTTCACTATCCTAGAATCCCCAAAACACTTCTTGAGAATCATTATCTGTATTATAAAAATAAAACATTCAAAATATTCATCAAAGTTTTTAAAAACAATGCCAACAAAGAATTGATCCCTAGGGGCAGATTTTAGGGCTGAGGCAAACCTAGAAAAGTTGTCACAAAACCCTCTACTTACCCTTTGCGTAGACATCTCCTTTGTACCTTTAGTTTGGACTTTGGAACTGAATTTCCCATAGAGAGAGAGGTGAGTATGACTAAGCTAGCTCACGCCATTTTGAAGGTACATCTTCTGGATTTCAGAATCCTAAGTCCCAATTCTCTTTCCATATGTAAGTAGGATGTATCCTTCCCCAATTTTTCCCAACTCAAGGTGCATCTAGTGAGCCCCAGTATAATGCAGAATACAGAATACGGGACTAAAGACTTTTAGTTCTTTTCGAGCGTATAACCTTTACAATTTAAGGCAAATCATTGCTTTCAATAACCACTATGTAACAGAAGCAGAGCCCATAGAGACGGCTCACTGCTTTTTCTCATTTGGATACTACCAATGGTTAGATGACCATCTGCTATGATCTCCTTCCTACCCTCTCTCTTTTTTTTTTTTTTTTTTTTTTGCGGTACGTGGCCCTCTCACTGTTGTGGCCTCTCCCGTTGCGGAGCACAGGCTCCGGACACGCAGGCTCAGCGGCCATGGCTCACAGGACCAGCTGCTCCGCAGCATGTGGGATCTTCCCGGACCGGGGCACGAACTCGTGTCCCCTGCATTGGCAGGCGGACTCCCAACCACTGCGCCACCAGGGAAGCCCCTACCCTCTCTCTTGATGGCCGGTTCTTCCTGAACTGGGCTTTCATTGCCTTACACTCCCAGAGGAACCAGTCAGTCTGATCTGGGCCCACATCCTCCCCCACTTACCCACTCTTCAAGAGATCTAGCAGGTTCTCAGGCACTCTATAGAAAAGTTATATTTAATTCATGTTTTAGTAGACAAGCAACCCCCACCCCCACCCCCACCACCACTTACTGTCTTACAACTTTGGAAATATTTTCAGAGAATCTTGAGTATTTTACAGATAAAGAGCTTGAAATCTGCTTGGGACCCAATGACTACCTGCGAAAGCTAAGGCACAAATTCATGACACGTGTTTCCCAGTTAAGCAAAGGTGATATTTAGTTAAGATGCTGAGAACTAAAAATGCAATGCAACATTTGATTTACTTGATCAATATCTTGTGCAAGAATCATAGCTGGACAAAGTTACAAGCTTAGATACTGTTAAAAATCATTGAAAAAAAACTAGTTCTTGATATTTAATTCTGATTTCAGCTGACTGAATTCACAGATTATTTTCTGACTTTTTTTTTTTTGGCTGTGTTGGGTCTTCATTTCTGTGCGAGAGCTTTCTCTAGCTGTGGCAAGTGGAGTCCACTCTTCATCGCGGTGTGTGGGCCTCTCACTATCGCGGCCTCTCTTGTTGCGGACCACAGGCTCCAGGCGCGCAGGCTCAGAAGTTGTGGCTCACGGGCCTAGTTGCTCCGTGGCATGTGGGATCTTCCCAGACCAGGGCTTAAACCCATGAGACATTTTCCCATGCATTTATACATATAAGAACATACATATATGTACATATATATGCAAATATATATATTAATAAATATGAATATATATTCATTTCCAGGAGTTTCAAGCAGTTTAGTTTTTATATCTATTTGGTCTAGATTCATATTTGCCTGTGTTTATTAATAATGTATTTTTAAAAATGAGCTGTAGAGACTTTATAACTCACATTTTATTTCAAAAATTATTTTTATGGTATACATCCCATATATTACTTCAAGGAACATATAGGTATTTTCATTGTGGTTGCATTTTAGAATGCTCAGAAAATAAACAATAGTATCATTTAGGTAACTATAGAGTAGATGTTATTAACTTTTCCCTCACAAGATATGATTTAGATTTAGAAGTATTATGCTTTATAATGTATACTATCAGTGGTTCTGTTATACATGTTTAACAGGGTCAAACAGTACTCTTTACACAAAAGATTTACATTGACTTTCATTTCACTTTTTTGATATGTATTATATTCTTAGTGAGAGTCACATGCAGTTTATTTGTTGATTAAATCACTCATTTATTTCACTCATTCAATACATTTTTACTGAGTGATTTCTCTCAAGAAATCTCGGAGAGGAATTGAGAAAATGAGAATTGCTCTGATCTTTCTGACTTTTCCTTTAAAGTTAGAAGATTTTTTTGTATATGTATTTTTTTGAAATGTGAATTTATTTGTATATACCCACATACACTTTTAGGAATATAAATGGAATTGTGGAATGTGATTAAATATAATATTTTTTGTATGTTACATATGTATTTACAACCACATAGCACATAACTTGATATACTAATTAATTTTGAAATATTGCTTTTTTTCATCTAATCTCACATTTCATGAAATTTGTTAAGTTTTTGCTTGTGCAACTTTGAGAATAGTATTGACATATATTGAGATGGAGTGGACTTGAGAAGGCACATACTTAGGACTGGGGAGTAAAATAGGGACTATTAAGATTTTTCTGTGCTCTATTACCTTGAAGATGCCCATTTACAGTGGTAAATAGCCCCACCACTCCCCCAAAAAGAGATTTTTAAAAAATACATCCATGTTTAACAGGATCATTCTGTATCATTCATTAATTTATACATACACTTCATAACTTAGTTCCATTCTTATTCTATACTTCTTTTTCCAGAAAATAATTCTATGATTTGTCCTCTCTTTTATAAGCCTTAGGCATTCTTCCTTTAAACTTCAAGGAGGTTCCCCTAGATAAGAGTAAATAAATTCTTGCTGAAACAATGTCTTTCCTCTAACTCACTTAAAATTTTTTTTTTACAGTTCTTCATTCAGACATTCAAATTCAGGAGTGTAAAACTAAGTTGATTGATTTTGAAAAGGGCCCTACTGAAATAATTTTATGCTCCAGGAATGAGAGTATTATGTAAATAGCAGAAGTCCAGGAAACATTTTATCTCTCTTTGACACGGTGTGTTCTGATTTTACTTGGCATCTCCTTTCATATATATCCAGTGGTGTTACATTAATTTAAATACATGTGCAAAGAACAACCTATGGCTATTTATAACTTTGTATTCCTTTATTAAAGATAACAACAAACTAGAATCTTTTGCTAAAAAGAAAGCAGATAATATGAGAAAGCTAGGAGATAAGGGAAATAAGTTACTAGAGAGCTTGAAAAAGCAAAGTAGGTCACTGAGACAAGCAGAAAATATGCAATATCTTTTTAAAAATGAAATAACTCTTTAAAAATATACTCCAGCCAGTGATTTTTTTTTAATAGAATAGCTTAAGAATCAAAATCACAGAATACTATTCATAGAGAGAACCATTACCTGATTTGGAAAAAAAATAAAATGTCCTCTCTAGTAAGTGTGAAAAACTGATAAGAAACCTTGTTTAAGGAGTGAATTCACTTTAACAGGACCCTTATAAGGTCATTGTGTAGAACTGGTGAGAAAAGCGAAAATATTTCTGGGAATCAAGTAGAAATCGTTTTGAATATGCTCACTTTGGGTAAAATAATGCCAGATTTAAAACAAATCTAAAAATGTCCTTATGTAGAGGATGGACCTAAAACAGGCACACAGTAAAAGAATGTGAGGTTAACAAATTTAAGGCAATTGAATAATTTAGTGTTTCAGTGTTGTATATAATTACTGTTCTTTATAGTCAGAGGGATATGAACAGCTCTACTGCAAATTGGCCTTTTTAGAGGAGCATTTAGTACAAAAATCTTTTATCTACCCATCTCCCTACAGCCTCTTGTTTCCCACATTCATACGCAGTTTTATAAAAAGAAAAATTAGGAGTAGGCCACTCATTCATATATACAAGAATCTCTTCCTCTGAGGAACATTTCTTAATTCTCTCCTCTCCAAGTTACTCGCTTTTGTACTCCTCCTATGTCCTGTGGTATATTATTGCAGAGATTTGATGTTTCAACTTTCCTTCCTTCTTCATTTCTTCAGTAAGTCAAGTACCTTCACAAAATTCCTCAAAGACATGGCTCCATTATCATTGTCACTAGTCAAAACCCACTGTTACCCCACCTTGACAATTGTAAAAGCCTATTTCCTAGCCTCCCTCCTACCCTTTTAGCTTCCAGTTTGTCCTCCATATGGAAGTATTTATTATCACCTCTTTAAAATGCAAATTGAGATCAAGTATTCTTCTGCCCATGTCTCCCTTATCCTTCCACACCAAATATGAAATCAGTTTATGGCTCTTCACTGAACTAAGAATGGAACTCAAATTCCTTGATAAGTTGTACAAAGCCCTATAAGATCTGGCTACTTTTTACCTCCTCACAAACTACCTGATTCCTGTGCCCCACCATCTATTGCACTTCAGACATACCGGTCTCCTTTCTGCCTTGCAAACACTCTTTTTAAAGTCCTTTCAAGTCTTCATATTGTTTGTTCCCTCCTGCTGGACATACTCCTGGTATAATGTTAGAGAGCCTTCACTAACTGCTGAATCTAAACAACTAAGGAAGTCACCTGCTTCTTTGCCTGAGGCACAGAACTGCCCATGACAGGTGTACAGAGATGAGAAATAGGTGTTCAATTAGCTTCCTAGGGCTGCAGTAACAAATTATCACACACTTGGCAATTCAAAACAACAGAAAGATATTCTGGCACAGCTCTCAATGCCAGAGTTTGAATAAGGCACTGGCAGGGCTGTGCTCCCTCCAAAGGCTCCAGGGGAGAATCCTCCCTCATCTCTTCCAGCTTCTGGTGATGCCAGATGTTGCTTTGTTTATGACAGCATAACTCTAATCTCTGCCTCCCTCTTTACATGGCCTTTTCCCTTGTGTCTCTGTGGGTTTTCTTCTCTTCTGTCTCTTATAAGGATATCTGACATTGGATTTAAGGCCCAACCTAATGCAGGATGATCTCATCTTGAAATCTTTACCTTAATTAAATCTGCAAATCCCACATTTCCATTCCAAATTTCCACATTTGAAAGGAGGATGCTAATTTTTGTCTCCTAGGTTTTTCTAAGAATTAAGCTAGATAATGTCTACAAAGCACTTAAACGTTGTTTAAGAAACATAACATTTTCTCATTCTGTGGGTAAGTAAATTCAATTTTATGACTAAATGAGCTATTGTTTAATTTAAATACATGATTCTTATTCTTCCAATGTATCTATTTTTACTCTAACTATCTCCATTTCCCCAATCAGTTTTAAAACTACCATGACCAAGTTGTAAATAAGTTAATTTTTAACAAATGCAAGGTAAGGAGAAAGACCACTTCCCAGTCCTAACATTTATTTTTCTTTTCATTATTTTCTAGTGTCTTTAAAAAACAGTGTAAAGTTATTTTTATATTCATTTTAGAGGCAAATATATATAAAATAAATATATTTTATTTTTATATTTCTTTTACAGGAAACCCTCAGGCCTACCTCTGTTGTATGTATGTGTAATCACTTCCCCCACACCCCAAGTTTTATTTATTTAACTCTTCTGGGTTTCAGTTTATTTTTCTAGGGGCTATTTTTACAACCTATTATGGAGAAATCATCAAAATAATATTTGCAAAGTACTTCTAACTTTGTCAAGTATTTTCACAAGCATTATCCATTTCATATATTATTCACCCATTCATCCAAGAAGTACTATATTTGCTAGCATTCTTGGCACTAAGCTAGGTACGGGGATAAAGATCTGAAAGCTATCCTCCAGTAGTTAGGAAGCACACTAATGGAATGTGGTAAGTGCTATGATGGGTATACATGCCAAGTGCTATGGTAAAGGTATGGTAAATGCTTCAGACTTAAGTGCAGGGCATTGTCAGACAAAGGGTATATACTTTTTTCTTTTTCTTTCTTTCTTTTTTGGCTGCATCAAGTCTTAGTTGCATCATGCAAGATCTTCGTTGAGACATGTGGGATCTTTTTTGTTGTGGCGCAGGTTCTTCATTGTGGCGTGTGGGCTTCTCTCTAGTTGTGGTGTGTGGGATTTCTCTCTCTAGTTGTGGCACGTGGGATCCAGGGAGCGTGGGCTCTGTAGTTGTTGTGCATGGGGTCCCGGGCACGCAGGCTCTCTCACTGAGGCACGTGAGCTCAGCAGCTGTGGTGCGCAGGCTCAGTTGCCCTGCAGTATGTGGGATCTTGGTTCCCCGATCAGGGATCGAACCAGCGTCCCCCACATTGGAAGGTGGATTCTTTACCACTGGACCACCAGGGAAGTCCCCCAAGGGTATTTTTTTGTTTTTAGTACATACTAATAGATATTAAATCTAAAGGGGAAAAGGAAAATTTAGGGAGGAGCAGGCAAAGAGGCTTAATATGACTGGAGTCTGGGTTTGAGGAGAGGGTTGGCATAAATCAAGGGTGGGGAAAAACACAGAGTCAGATCCTAGAGGGCTGGAAATTTATGCCCTGGACATGGACTTTATTCTTAAGATAATGGAAAGTCATTGAAGAATATTAGGTAACATGAATTTATCTATATTTTAGAGAACAGCAAATTAGGAATTAGAAATAAATTGGAAATGAGTTAAACAGAAGGTGGGAGAACAGGGGCTCTTTGGCAATCCTTAAGTTAAATTGGAAGGGTCTGACTTTACCTTGTAAGTGAGGTTGAAAAGAAGGGACTAGTTTTAAGTCACATTAAAAAAGTGATTAATACTTAGCATCCAACTGGATGTCACTTCTCAATGAATTTAAGTGACTTGCTTAAGGTGACTTGAACAGTAATTATTCTCTCTCTAAATATAGTTCTTCCAAATTTATAGTAAAATATCTTATCATGTTGCCTTTGGAGAAATCTCTTTATTTTAGGGTCTGGAATCCCTATGGAGAGTTTGAAGTTAATTCTTTAAGTTCAATTATTGTCTCTTAGTTTCCTTTATGTTTCAGTTATCTAATGCTGGAAAAGAGACTATACTCAAATCTTAGTAGCTTAAAACAATAACGATGTATTATCTTTCACCATTTTCTGGGCTGTCTGGGCTCCACCTGTTGGTCCTTTTCTATGTGATGTTGTCTGGGCTCCCTTTACCGAGGGCCCAAGCTGGGAGTGCAGCATCCATAATGGTTTTACACACATGTCCTGATCCTCTCCTGGGACGGCTGGAAAGGCTGTGTCTCTTTTCAGAAAGAACTTAGACTTCTAATGTGGTGGCCCAGGACTCCAAGACTGAAGTTGGAAGATCTGAGGCTTCTCAAGAACTAGGCCCAGAACTGTAACAGACTCACTTCAGCTGCATTCAGTTGGAAAAAACAATTCATATAGCCTACCCTGATCAAGAAGGAGAAATAGATTTCACTTCTTGATGGCTGGAGTACCATTAATATAAAGGGATGAGAGGAATTATTTGTAGACTTTCTACCATACTCCATCATTTGTAGTGACCTATTTTGTAGATCACTTATGAAAGTAGATATTTTCTTTTCTCTATTATCTTCTTTGAAGTAGATAATGTCAACTTAAGTACATAGAGTAATACAGGTTATTCTTCAGAATGATAACATAAAATAGGTATATAAAATTTTTTCTTTGTATATGCCTGTAAGATATTCTTGAGACATATGGCTTAGGTATCACTATAACTGCATTAAGCATCTAGGCCATGTCTTGTACTTTCTTCAGTTCCAATAGTGATGATAAAATTTCATACACTAGCAATTCTTTTGCTACAAGTCATAAATTTTATAACCATCCCACACAGAGAGAAAAATCTCCTTATAGTCTAGTATTTTACAATTAGAAACATTGAAAGTAGTGGTTTATATGTCCCTTTGGTACAAGCACTGGTCAATGTTAGATGCTGATAGATGGAGTACATAAAATAAATGATGGAAGATGGACAGTCATTAATTTGGGAAGATCACTAAGGAATCCTTCCTACTCCAGACAAAAAAAAATTTAATTGTGAGGCTCAGAGGAGCCCTGTTTTTGGTAATTGTTTTATTTTAGAAGGACAGGAGAGGTCTAGAGTTCTTCCCCTCCCTCTGACCCTTTCATGATGATCATTCCAACTTGGCTTCCTATATTTTAAATTAAATATGAGTAAACTAGGAACATTATTTAAGATCTGAAGTTAATAAATATATTTTACACTTACACAGAAAAGTATTTATTTGAGGAAGGCAGAATTATACAGAATCTATTGCATATTATTTATTTAAGGGCCTTTAAATGAATGCACTTTAATTTATAAATACACTGAAAATTCTTTATGATACATGTAAGCCTAAAATTGAAGAGGACAGATTTTAATAAACTTAACCCTGAAACACACACACACACACACACACACACACACACACCACACCACCA
>NW_006796614.1:1036867-1061718 GCF_000442215.2 Lipotes vexillifer | reverse complement strand
CACCACCACCACCACCACCACCACCAAAAACAGCAAAAACAAGAAACAAGGCAAAACCAAAAATAAACTGTGCCCTTGAGCATTCCATGACTAATTCTTTTGGCTCAGTTATGTTTTCAGAAGACTAAAACTTTTTTCACTGTATGTGAGGACAATCTGGATGTAGCTTCCCACTCCTCCCCCTGCCACATACACTTTTCCCCTTGATCTCCAGGGCTGACTTTGTTATTCCTGATATCAAGGTATCTCTTTTCATCCTCACCCTTTGCTTCCCAAAGCTGTGTGTGCTGGTAAAGAGAGATATCTTAGCATTCAGAATGACTTCACAGATGAATTAGGAAGCTGCAATAAATGTTTAAGAGCAAGGGCCATGGGTTCACTCTGCCTCTGTTTCATACAATGGTCCACTACTTATTAAAGCTGTGTAGTATTGATAAATTATATAAATTCCCTGCGCTTCTACTGCCTTTTCTGTAAAATGAGGATAACGATGGTAGGTACCTCAAAGTGCTATGATAAAAATTACAGATAAAGATCATGCATTTTAAATCCTTTAAAAGAGCCATCAGGTACACATATTAACTAATGGCCTTTAATCTCATTAATGATCATTTGAAGCTCTAATGACTAGATATCAATAGTATACTAAACGCATAGTGTGGTTATAGCATATTAAAATTACTCTCACCCTTCTTTTCTAGTTTTCTGGTTAGAGAATCAGAGGTGACTGTCCTTCTCAGTTATACTTATCTGATCACCTTTGCCATTTTCAGTGGGCTTTCTTATCCATACAATGCCCAAGTCCAACACCAACCCTTTTTCCTAAGGGTTAACTTTATTCTTGGAGGTATTCACACCTAGGAAATTCAGTTATCTACCCTTTGCCAACTGAAGCCCTGCTTTGAAATCTCAGATATTCTTTGTACAATATATGTGCTAAATATTATTTCTCTTTATTTTCATCATTCTTTGAAATACTCTGTTTTTTAAAAAATGGCCTTTGGTTAACATGAAAGCTTGTATCTTGACTGTAAGTCTCAAATATATTTACTTGCTAGCAGCCATCTGTCAGCAGGTTTGAGCTGGACTGTCACTAGCGTTAAACTAAAATACACTTTGAATAGTGTGAAAACCAGTTCAAGACAACTTATCTTTCACCTCCCTTTATTCCTCCACACTATGTCACCTGCAGAATTGTGTCCCCCAAACGGTAATATCAAATTACCTGTCACTCACGCTCTTGCTTTCCAAACCATACAAGAAAGAAATGCTGCAAGGGAATTCAGAAGTCTTTGTGATTTGTTTGCTGAGTGCCAAGGGGTATAACCACTCTCTTTGGAATCAAAGAAAGCCTGATTTTCACTTTTATATGTCATTCAATGTACTATTCCTTCTAAAGCAAACAGTGACTCCATGCTTAAAGGAAGACCCAGGGAGGTGTGGAAGGAGATAATAACCAGAACACCTATTATTAGCACTAGGTTAAGATGTGTAGGGTAACAATAAGAAGAAGAAAAAGAAGGAAAATCATATTATTGCTGCTGCAGTGAAGAAAAATAAGTGTGAAAAGGAAGTTGGAAAATACAACCATGAAAGCCTTTCAGTTACTTTACTGATACAGAAATATTTTTTCTGCTCTTTCCAGTTCAGCACTTTCTTGCAAGAATTTTTTTTAATAGAAGTATTCAGGCAATAAACATGACAGGCAGCTCATGTCTGGAGGACTGTAAGACACCTCTAAATTTTTTAAAGTATGAAGAGAAGGGTGACTGAATTCATGGTACCCACCCCAAATATAGTAACTTGGAAGAATTTCATCACCTGGAGTATCTTAATTTTGTCATAAAGGAGAAATGATGGAAAAACAAGTTAAATGTCAAACACCACAAAGTCTTGGTATTTCTCCACTGGTACCCCAAAGCTGTAAATTCTCTATAAACAATAGAGAAAAGAATACCGATTTGGGGGGGCGGAGTCAAGAGGGCATACTAGGAGGACGTGGAATTTGCATCTCTTCATAACTAGGGCACCTACCGGGCACCAGTGGGGGACCATGGACACCTAAGGGGACGAGAGGAACCCCCAGTGACCAAGGAATATCAATAAGAGTGAGGCCACCTGGAGGTTCTCATCTCAGTACCAAGACCCAGCTCTATCCAACTGCCTGCAAACTCTAGTGCTGGATGTCTGAGGCTGAACAACCAGTAAGACAGGAATACAGCACCACCCATCAAAAAAAAAAAAAAAAACAATTAAAATGAAATGAGAAAAAATACATTACCGACGAAGGAGCAAGGTAAAAACCTACAACACCAAATAAATGAAGATGAAATAGGCAAGCTACCTGAAAAAAAATTCAGAGTAATGATAGTAAAGATGATCCAAAATCTCAGAAACAGAATACAGAGAATACAAGAAACATTTAACAAGGATCTAGAAAAACTAAAGAATAAACAAACAGTGATGAACAACACAATTACTGAAATTAAAAATACTCTAGAAGGAATCAATAACAATAACTGAGGCAGAAGAACCAATAAGTGAGCTGGAAGATAAAATGGTGGAAATAACTGCCATGAAGCAGAATAAAGAAAAAAGAAAGAAAAGAATTGAGGACAGTTTCAGAGACCTCTGGGACAACATTAAATGCACGAACATTCAAATTATAGGGGTCTCAGAAGAAGAAGAGAAAAAGAAAGAGTCTGAGAAAATATTTGAAGAGATTATAGTTGAAAAATACCCTAACATGGGAAAGGAAATAGTCAATCAAGTCCAGGAAGCACAGAGAGTACCATATAGGATAAACCCAAAGACAAACATGGCAAGATACATATTAATCAAACTATCAAAAATTAAATACAAGGAAAAAATATTAGAAGCAGCAAGGGAAAAGCAACAAATAACATATAAGGGAATCACCATAAGGTTAACACTGATCTTTCAGCAGAAACTCTGCAAGCCAGAAAGGAGTGGCAGGACATATTTAAAGTGATGAAAGGGAAAAAATTACAACCAAGATTACTCTACCCAGCAAGGATCTCATTCAGATTCAATCAGATAAATTAAAACCTTTACAGATAAGCAAAAGTGAAGAGAATTCAGCACCACCAAACTAGCCTTACAACAAGTGCTAAAGGAACTTCTCTAGGCAGGAAACACAAGAGAAGAAAACGACCTACAAAAACAAACCTAAAATAATTAAGAAAACAGTAATAGGAACATATATATCAATATACATCAATAATTACCCTAAAAGTAAATGGATTAAATAATTCAACCAAAAGACACAGATTGGCTGAATGGATACAAAAACAAGACCATACATATGCTGTCTTCCAAAGTCCCATTTCAGACATAGCGACACACACTGACTGAAAGTGAGGGGATGGATAAAGATATTCCATGCAAATGGAAATCAAAAGAGACCTGGAGTAGCAATTCTCATAACAGACAAAATAGACTTTAAAACAAAGACTATTACAGGAGACAAAGAAGGACATTACATAATGATCAAGGGATCAATCCAAGAAGAAGAATAACAATTGTAAATATTTATGCACCCAACACAGGAGCACCTCAATATATAAGGCAAATGCTAACAGCCACAAAAGAGGAAATTTAACACAAAAATAGTAGGGAACTTTTAACACCCCACTTTCACAAATGGACAAATCATCCAAAAGGAAAATAAAGAAAGAAACACAAGCTTTAAATGACACATTAAACAAGATGGACTAAATTGATATTTTTATGACATTCCATCCAAAAACAACAGAATACACTTTCTTCTCAACTGTTCATGGAACATTCTCCAGGATAAACCATACCTTGGGTCACAAATCAAGCCTTGGTAAATTTTAAAAATTTGAAATCATATCAAGTATCTTTTCTGACCACAATGCTATGAGACTAGAAAAAAAACTGTGAAAAATACAAACACTTGGAGATAAGAAATACACTACTAAATAACCAAGAGATCACTGAAGAAATCAAAGGGGAAATCAAAAAATACCTAGAAACAAATGACAATGAAAACAGGATGACCCAAAACCTATGGGATGCAGCAAAAGCAGGTCTGAGAGGGAAGTCTATAGCAATACAATCCTTCCTCAAGAAAAAAGAAAAAATCTAAAATAAACAACCTAACCTTACACCTAAAGCAATTAGAAAAAGAAGAACAGAAAAACCCCAAAGTTAGCAGTAGGAAAGAAATCATAAAGATCAGATCAGAAATAAATGAAAAACAAATGAAGGAAACCATAGCAAAGATCAATAAAACTAAAAGCTGGTTCTTTGAGAAGATGAACAAAATTGATAAACCATTATCCAGACTCATGAAGAAAAAAAGGGAGAAGACTCAAATCAGTAGAATTAGAAATGAAAAAGGACAAGTAGCAACTGACACCGCAGATATACAAAGGATCATGAGAGATTACTACAAGCAAGTACATGACAATAAAATGGACAACCTGGAAGAAATGAACAAATTCTCAGAAAGGCACAACCTCCCGAGACCAAACCAGGAAGAAACAGAAAATATAAACAGACCATTCACAAGCACTGAAATAGAAACTGTGATTAAAAATCTTCGAACAAACAAAAGCCCAGGACAAGATGGATTCACAGGCGAATTCTATCAAACACTTAGAGAAGAGCTAACACCTATCCTTCTCAAAGTCTTCCAAAATACAGCAGAGGGTGGAACACTCCCAAATTCATTCTACAAGGCCACACTCACCTTGATACCAAAACCAGACAAAAATGTCACAAGGAAAGAAAACTTCAGGTCAATATCACTGATGAACATACATGCAAAAATGCTCAACAAAATATTAGCAAACAGAATCCAACAGCATGTTAAAAGGATCATACACCATGATCAAGTGGGGTTTATCCCAGGAATGCAAGGATTCCTCAATATATACAAATCAATGAATGTGATACACCATATTAACAAACTGAAGGAGAAAAACCATATGATCATCTCAATAGATGCAGAGAAAGCTTTCAACAAAATTCAACAGCCATTTATGATTAAAAAAACTGCAGAAAGTAGGCATGGAGGGAACTTATCTCAACATAATGAAGGCCATATATGACAAACCCACAGCAAAAATCATTCTCAATGGTGAAAAACTGAAACCATTTCCTCTAAAATCAGGAACAAGAGAAGGATGCCCACTCTCACCACTATTATTCAACATAGTTTTGTAAGTTTTAGCCACAGCAATCAGAGAAGAAAAAGAAATAAAAGAAATCCAAATCAGAAAAGAAGTAAAGCTGCCACTGTTTGCAAGAGACCTGATACTATATATAGAGAATCCTAAAGATGCTACCAGAAAACTACTAGAGCTAATCAATGAATTTGATAAAGTAGCTAGATACAAAATTAATGCACAGAAATCTCTTATATTCCTATACACTAATGATGAAAAATCTGAAAGAGAAATTAAGGAAACATTCCCATTTACCATTGCAACAAAAAGAAAAAAATACCTAGGAATAAAGCTACCTAGGGAGACACAAGACCTGTATGCAGAAAACTATAAGACACTGATGAAAGAAATTAAAGATGATACAAACAGATGGAGAGATATATCATGTTCTTGGATTGGAAGAATCAACATTGTGAAAATGACTATACTAACCCAAAGCAATCTACAGATTCAATGCAATCCTTATGAAACTACCAATGGCATTTTTCACAGAACTAGAACACTGTAGGGAAACAGCAAAGACCCCGAATAGCCAAAGCAATCTTGAGAAAGAAAAATGGAGCTGGAGGAATCAGCCTCCCAGACTTCAGACTATACTACAAATCTACAGTAATCAAGACAGTATGGTACTGGCACAAAAATAGAAATATAGATCAATGGAAAAGGATGGAAAGCCCAGAGATGAACCCACACACATATGGTCACCTTATCTTTGATAAAGGAGGCAAGAATATACAATGGGGAAAAGACAGCCTCTTCAATAAGTGGTGCTGGGAAAACTGGACAACTACATGTAAAAGAATGAAATTGGAACACTTCCTAAAACCATACACAAAAATAAACTCGTAATGGATTAAAGACCTAAATGTAAGGCCAGACACTATAAAACTCTTTAGAGGAAAACATAGGAAGAACACTCTGACATAAATCACAGCAAGATCCTTTTTTTACCCACCTCCTAGAGAAATGGAAATAAAAACAAAAATAAATAAGTGGGACCTAATGAAAATCAAAAGCTTTTGCACAGCAAAGGAAACCATAAACTGGACGAAAAGACAACCCTCAGAATGGGAGAAAATATTTGAAAATGAAGCAACCGACAAAGGATTAATCTCCAAAATTTACAAGCAGCTCATGCAGCCCAATGTCAAAAAAACAAACTACCCAATCCAAAAATGGGCGGAAGATCTAAATAGATATTTCTCCAAAGAAGATATACAGATTTCCAACAAACACATGAAAGGATGCTCAGCATCACTAATCATCAGAGAAACACAAATCAAAACTACAGTGAGGTATCACCTCACACAGGTCAGAATGGCCATCAACAAAAAATCTACAAACAATAAATGCTGGAGAGGGTGTGGAGAAAAGGGAACCCTCTTGCACTGTTGGTAGGAATGTCAATTGATACAGCTACTACTGAGAACAATATGGAGGTTCCTTAAAAAGATAAAAATAGAACTACCATAATACCCAGCAATCCCACTACTGGGCATATACCCTGAGAAAACCGTAATTCAAAAAGAACCATGTACCACAATGTTCATTGCAGCGCTATTTACAACAGTCAGGACATGGAAGCAACGCACGTGTCCATCGACAGATGAATGGATAAAGATGTGGCACATATATACAATGGAATATTTCTCAGCCATAAAAAGAAGCAAAACTGTTATTTGTAGTGAGGTGGATGGACCTAGAATCTGTCCTACAGAGTGAAGTAAGTCAGAAAGAGAAAAACAAATACCGTATGCTAACATATGTATATGGAATCTAAAAAAAGAAAGGTTCTGAAGACCCTAGGGGTGGGACAGGAATAAAGACCCAGACGTAGAGAGTGGACTTGAGGACATGGGGAGGGGGAAGGGTAAGCTGGGATGAAGTGAGAGAGTGGCATTGACATATATACAATACCAAGTGTAAGACAGATAGGTAGTGGGAAGCAACCACATAGCACAGGGAGATCAGCTCTGTGCTTAGTGACTACTTAGAGGTGTGGGATAGGGAGGGTGGGAGGAAGATGCAAGAGGGAGGGGATGTGGGGATATATGTATACGTATAGCTGATTCACTTTGTTATAGAGCGGAAACTAACACAACATTGTTAAGCAATTATACTCCAATAAAGGTGTTTAAAAAAAATACCTATTTGTATTCTTAACCATGGCAAACCATGAGATTCATTAAAGTAATATTCATCATCACATAACTATAAATCATTTTATAATTTCTTTGCTTTGTCGTGATTATCTTGTGTATTCCTCATAGTCATTTTCTTACTTTAGTACTTGTTTGGAGATAGGAAATAGAGTAATTCTAGACTGAATGGTATAAAGTTCACTTTAACAAGGTAGGGTAAATATATAGAAATCAGAAATCATAGCTGTGTAAATAAAGCAAATACATTCTGAAACTGTATTTGCCCTGCATATAATAACTTTATGTTGTTAGACACACAGAGCTTCATTTATTTAAAAAGAAATCTAGTTTTCTTGGTACTTGTCAGGTAGCTTTTCCATAATCAGAAACACACCTTTGAATTGTGACATAAGAATGA
This sequence comes from Lipotes vexillifer, assembly GCF_000442215.2. NCBI lineage: Eukaryota > Metazoa > Chordata > Mammalia > Artiodactyla > Lipotidae > Lipotes > Lipotes vexillifer. Next base: position 1,053,943 of record NW_006796614.1, on the reverse strand, counting down.
GAAGAGCTTTTTGATTCTTCAGGTTTTTTTTTTTTAATAGATCTTTATTGGAGTATAATCGCTTCACAATACTGTGTTAGTTTCTGTTGTACACCGAAGTGAATCAGCCATATGCATACGTATGTCCCCATATCCCCTCCCTTTTGAGCCTCCCTCCCATCCTTCTATTCCACCCCTCCAGGTCATAGCAAAGCACCAAGCTGATCTCCCTGTGCTATGCTACTGCTTTCCACTAGCTATTTTTACATTCGGTAGTGTATATATGTCGATGCTACTCTCACTTCACCCCAGCTTTCCCCTCCCACCCCGTGTCATCAAGTCCTTTCTCTATGTCTACATCTTTATTCCTGCCCTGCAGCTGCCTTTTGAAGAGCCAACCTAGAATTTTTTTCAAGCCCATTCACCTTACATTTATGGGCTAAAAAAGTGTGTTATATTTCTTATCAGAGAAGAAATTAAAAGGAGAAGGGGTTGGAAACTCAGAAAGTTAGCCTACAAAGAGGGGTCAAATAACTATTCAAATTTTAGAAAATTTCAAAGAAAAAATTATAGAAAATTATGAAAAAACAAATCCTACCAGGTAAGAACTAAGGGTAGGTAGTGAGAAGAGGATGGAACAAAAATGAAAGATCAGTGATCTAACTGGCATAGTAAAGGAATTACAAAAAGTGAAAAGCTAATAAAAAAAAAAAAAAGCAAATAGCATATTTGTGGAAATTTAAATTCTGGAGCCAGAATGTTTGTGTTCAAATCCCAGCTCTGTCACTTGATAGCGGTATGATCTGGGCAATTACTCTTAATTACTCTTTTTTTTTTTTCTGTGCCTCTTTCCTCAACTGAAAATTGAGATAAGTTCAGGGCTACATCATAGGGCTGTTGAGAGGATTAAATGAGTTGTTACATGAGAAGTGCTTAAAATAAATAGAAGCAAATCTCAAGACTATGTATTTCTCTTCTTTATAAAAGTACAAGAAGTAAACAGTAAGTAAAGAATTATTTTGAATAATCCAAATGGGGTGCACCATGGTGGGTCTATATTCTGTGAGACCTCTAAGGAAATCTTTAATAGATTTGGGATGCTTACCCAGTAATCTTGTGATTACCTTTGCCTATTCAAGTTTTGGAATTTACTAGCAAGCCTACACATCAAATATAATATTTAGTAGACACTGTCATATTAAGTGTATTACATTTTATATAGATTTATTAAGGGGAACTTTGATGTTCAAAACTTGCAGTGTTTATATAATAAAGTGGTTTTATAATTTACATTATAGTTATTTTAGTTAGCATAAAAAGATTGTACTTTAGAAGAAATTCTGAGAGATCTTTATTCAGGTTTACATCGAAAGCCATTATTATTTTACCTTTCATAGTTTCTATGTCTTGAATGTAATGTTAAAATAGGTTGGATTCAGAGACTAATCACTTGTTCTGATATTTATCAATACTTGTGAATGACCGTAGGAATAATAAATGTTATGCTGCCTTAAGTATTAAGTCTTGTATCTATGATGCACACTTTATATGCATTATTTTTAATTTTTATAAAATGATTTTATATAGTTTTAATTATGAAAGTACGGTCCAAGGAAGATAAATGACATACCAAAATTGTGTAATATTTATCCACAGCAAGAGTGAGTGAAAGCCATTGATCAATCGAAAGACAAAATAATAAAAATTTTATAAACTATAAAGTGCTATGCAAAATTAATTACTATTATTCTACTAGAAGATAACAAAAGGTACTAAAGTTATTTTAATTCCTATTCTCTTGCTCATTACAAAGCTAATTTTAAGTGATTGATGTCAAAATGTTATCTTTTATTTTAATAATGAGAGAAAGACAATTTGGTTTGCTCATGGATGTATAAACACCAATTGTTGGAGTATGAAACTACATCTTCCAATGCTAATGTTTCTTGTATATATTTCACAATACTTGCTGTGCTTTTTTGTTGGTCTGATGTTCAAATGATAGTTAAATATAATGTAGGGCTTCCCCGGTGGCGCAGTGGTTGAGAGTCCGCCTGCCGATGCAGGGGACACGGGTTCGTGCCCCGGTCTGGGAAGATCCCTTATGCCGCGGAGCGGCTGGGCCCATGAGCCATGGCTGCTGAGCCTGCACGTCCAGAGCCTGTGCTCCGCAACAGGAGAGGCCACAATAGTGAGAGGCCCGCGTACCGCCAAAAAAAAAAAAAAACAGAAAAGGAATAATACAAATAACACCAATTTTAAAATTTATTCAGAAGACCTATGAAATAGTTGGGAAAGAATGGGGCTTTATGAAGCCTCTGGTTTATTCAAAGGCATTGGAATTATGCCAAAAGGCATTAAGTTTAGAGCACATATGGTTCATAGGGTATGGTTAGTTATAATTAATATCCATTTTAATGGCTAAAGATCAGAAGAAAATTAAGGTATTAGTAACAGAAAAATACAATGAAAAGCATCATATTAATGGACTATTATTTTTAAATGTTCTTTTAGTCCAAGGGAAAAAGATATAGTGTATATATCATTAGAGGTAGAATGTGAAATCTGTGGTCGGTGTCTGATAAAAGCCACAATTTCTGAAAGTTTAAATTTGAAATACTAATATATCTTAACATGATACCTTATTTGACTACAATGCTTGATAATTAAATGTTATCCTTTTCCTTCAATATTTTGTATTAATCAGATCAAGTTAAAAGTCATTTATATTACACTTTTATTGTAGTTTTTTCTTGACCTTAACTCTACAATAAAGTCCTGATGAACTCTTTATAAGTCTGCAGATGATGCTGCAGAAATAATTCAACTTTCATAATTTTCAACTGGAATATTCATTTATAGTAGTAATTCTACACTGTTGAAAATATATTAGAGAATCATGTATTGAAGTTAAGAAGCAACTGGAGACCACTGATTTCTTCCCTTTGACATTACAGGCTAGTGCTTACATGCAATTTGATAATATTTGTCTAAGATAATCTCATTTGCCAGATTGATAGGCTTTCCTCTCACTTATTTCTATTTTCAAGAGGCATATCTGTCCCCAACTGTTCTTTCCATCCTGATTAATTTATCCTATTTTTCTTCTTGATTTTTTTTTTTTTTTTTTACTTTAGAAACTTTCAAATGCAACCAGAAATGTTTTGGCTATTCCTCAAGTCTGTCTGGCAATTCTATTATTATAGAAAATGGTGAATATCTTAGGTAATTCCCAACTACATGGACAAATAAACACATGGATGCTACAGTATAAAACAGTCCAATCAATTCAGGAAAGCAAAATTACATATTTCTTTCTTACCATCAAGAAGGAAAGAATGAATATTTTGTATATGCAGAATGGTCTGAGTGACAAAGTTTGAAATGTAAGGGCAGTCTACAACATGCCAGTGGAGCAGTATGATTGATACACTTTAGAAAATATGCCTTGGACAATCTCATCTTTTAACTTAAACCTAAAAGATATGTTTTACCTGATATTAGCAAAACTAGAATAAAAATGAAACATCAAAAAGTTTAATACATTAAAGAATCAACTCAAATTTGAATATATCTTTATTTTCCCACAAGTTTATATTTTAGGTAGCTTTTCAAGGACTCATGTTATAGTACTTACCATATATATCCATAAAGTATTTGTTTATGTCTGCTCTACCATTTGATTTTGCCAATTAAGGGTTGAAACACTGTTATAAATTTTTGTAAAACCTAATGTTCAGTACAGTGTTTGGTACCTAACCCATGCTCAGTGAATAATATTGCCTTGAACTATTGAATTCACTGTAAATTGTTTTTGCCTGAATAATTATATTAGTTGATTTTTTAATACAGTTCAGACATAGATTTTTAGAATGAAAGATTTTTTTGATTAAAGAAAAGGCTGAGAGACCGGTTGGTGTGACAGAAAATGAAAAAGTATAAGTGATAAGAAATAAAGATAAAGCAACATAGTGCAATTTCTACCTCTGGCTCTGATGGAGCAGCTTGTAATGGACAACTTTCATCAAAAACAATTATAAAAAATAGATAAAACCTTAAAAAAGCAAAAAAAAAAAGGTATTTGTTGCTAGAACTAAATTACAATAAATACTGGAAACAATATTTCAGATAGAGGAAAAATAAACCTAGATGAGAGGTCTGAAATGATAAAAGAAGCAAATATGTAGGTAAATCTAAATGAATGCTGAGTGATTAAGATAATAGTGTCTTTGGGTTGCTTAAATTATATGTATAACTAAAGCCTACAGAAACAATAATACAAACATCAGGGTCTGGGATAGAGTTATAATTCTCTAACATCCTTGCTTTGTTCAGGAAATGATGAGTACTAATTTGTAATTGACCCTAATAATCCAGAATACACATTTTACTCTCTAGGGTTACTGCTAACAGAATATGCAACTAGAAAGCTAATAGAGAGAAAAAATGCAATTAAAAGGCCCAGTTGATTAATATAAAAGAAAACAAAAGGAGGAAGTAAAAGAAAAAATGTCAGGCAAAACAAACAGAAAACAAATACATATATCGTAAGTTTAAATAGATTAAATACTCCAAAAGTAAAGACTGTCACATGAGCTAAAAAAACCCAAAAAACTAAACACTGCTTATAAGAAATCCACCCTGACTATAATCTTATAATAATTATAAGTATAGACACTAACATAAATAACTGAATGTACCTATACTAATGGCAGATAAAGAAGACTTTATGTGGTAAAAATTGATGGATCTAAAGATCATTACATAATGATACACAAGTAAATTCACCAGGACCATATAATAATTTTAACTATATTTACTTAATAATTTACTGTCCAAATATATGGAACAAAAACTGAAATAGAAGTGACAAATGCACATTACAGAGATTTTCAACAGTTAGTAGCAGATTAAAAATACAGAAAAAATATTAGCAAGAGTAAGAGAGATTTAAGCAATACATTTAAAAGTTTTGACCCAATTGGCATGCATTCACCCAATAAATAAAGATGACATATTCTCTACAAACCTACATGGGAAATGTATGTACCAATATCAAGTTACATTTTCTCCCTTAAGAAAGGCAAGCTCTCCAGCATTAACATTTGTGTGATGTTCTGAGATGAAAATTGTCCTCCTACTCTATAAAGAATAAAACAATTTAATGTGTTTTTATTGATAACCTGAACTAGAGTTATGGAATTATATTTCACAGGCATCCATCTGCTAGCATATTAGATACATTTGGGCAGTAGGCATTTTTAATTCTCTGACAAATTGGTAATAGGATTTTTAGGGTGTTTATTTAAATCTGTATGTTTTAATTCAAAGATAGTGGAATAGTTAAATTATGTAATGGAGCTTCATGGCCTAAAATAATAATTATAGCAGTAAAGAAGAGGAAGAAGAAAAGGAGAAAGAGGAGCTAACATCAATAATACCCACTATGCTTAAAATATTGTTCAAAGAGATCTGCAGTTGTTAACATGTTTAATCTTTAAAACAGGTACTCTTATTATCCCATTTAACAGATAAGGAAGCTCAGACTTAATAAGGTTGGTAATTTGCACAAAAGGTATGTTAGATTGTGAAATAAGGATGCCTAGCTTCAGAATCTGTGGCTCATTGAAAAACTGGTATTTTCAATGAAACTATGAATTACATTTTAAAATTTAAAGAGACACATGTAGACAAGAAGGTCTCAATAAATTCATATTTTAGAGAATACATAATAAAAATAGTGATTTCTTAAAAAATGAAACTAGGTGAAAATTTTAACGAGTTCTTCAACAACTATTTCAAACATCCTTATCTCTAGTGCAATAATATTACATAGACATGACCTAAATCAAAACACTGTATTAATGGCTGGTGATCATACAATTTAAAATAAAATATACAAAACTATTTTTTATGGCTAAATACATTTCTGATGATTTTTGTTACATCTGTTGTTCTCTCTGGCTTTATATAGAAAACAGATGTTTCTTTATACCTCTCAATCCATCTGAAGATATGTCATATATCATATACACCCTACCCCCCATAAAAGAAAACAATAAAATACATGTGAAAAAATAAAGTGATAATTGTAGAATTTAGAAAAAATGAGAGAAAAATGTCAGGAGGGATCATCACTGTTTATAGTGGCTTGAGCTTGATATTGAAGGACCTGAAATTTTGCCTAAGCAGAAATGAAGGGAATAAGCTTCATTTAAAGAAAACAGTATATAAAAAAGAAATGGAGGTAAGATAATTTAAAGCTTATTCTAGAAAAGATGAGCAAATTACGTGGGAAAGGCACAAATTTCAATGCCACTTACAGGGGATGATTTGAGAGATAACACAAAAATCATAGCTTAGATTGCATGCCAATGACATTATTTAGATTTTTCCATAGGGTTAGCTCTGTTTTAGGTGGAAAGCTCTGTTGAAAATGTATAGAAAGGATTAGGCATAGAAGTGACTGAAGAGGAAAATGGCATAGGCTGTATTCCCAGAAAGCAGAGTCTGTAATGGATTCTGATTTTTTTTTAAAGTATCTTGATAACAAAAATATTTCAGGTTATATAATGATACATATAACACAAGTTCAAGGAATATTGCAAGTATATGTCACTATAGATCATTTCTCTGATTGAATAAGGATATAATAAAATACTCAGGTGACCCACTACCTGCAAAATTTCTGATAGGTTTTGCAATTAATTTAATTAACAAGCATTGATACTGTGTCTTATGGAAATTGTTTTTGCATTTCCTATGATGTTGCCTTAAATAGTGATTGTTGTCTAAAAGAACATTCTACAAATAATGAATGTATCAGTATAAATTAGAAAGAAGAAATTTCCTCCTTCAAGATCAGAGGAAGAGCTATTCAATATGTGAAAACACCATGACATAGAAAAAGTTTTGTGGTATGGGAGAAGAAATTTTAGTTATGACCTAAAAGTTTTCAATAAATGATGAAATAAAAAATCATATGCTTTTCATATTACCTAAAGTGATATACAGATTCAATGCAAACCGTATCAAAGTTCCAATGGCATTTTTTAAAAGAAACAGTAAAAACATTTCAAAATTCATATGGAACTACAAAGGATCCAAATAGCTAAAACAATCTTGAGAAAGAAAAACAAAGCAGTAGGCCTCACATTTCCTGATTTTAAAATATATTACATAACTACAGCAATCAAAACAGTATGGTACTAGCATGAAGATAGAAATATCAACCAATGGAACAGATCAAGGACCCAGAAGTAAACCAATACATCTATGGTCAAATGATCTTCAAAAAGGGTGCCAAGAATACACAATGGGGGGGCTTCCCTGGTGGCGCAGTGGTTGAGAATCCGCCTGCCGATGCAGGGGACACAGGTTCGTTCCCCGGTCTGGGAAGATCCCATGTGCCGCGGAGCGGCTAGGCCCGTGAGCCATGGCCGCTGAGCCTGCGCGTCCGGAGCCTGTGCTCCGCAACGGGAGAGGCCACAACAATGAGAGGCCCATGTACCGCAAAAAAAAAATAATAATACACAATGGGGAAAGGAAGTTTCTTCAACAAATAGTGCTGGGAAAAACAGGATACCCATATGTAAAAGAATAAAATTTGATCCTTAATTTATACTATACATAAAAATCAACTCAATGTAGATTAAACACTTAAACATAAGACCCAGACTATAAGTCTCCTAGAAGAAAACTTAGGGGTAAAGCTTCTTGACATTGGTCTTGGCAATAATTTCTTGGATATGACACCAAAAGCACAGGCAATGAAAATAAAAATAGACAAGTGGGACTATACCAAACTAAAAACTTCTGTGAAACAAGGAAACAAAAGAGTGAAAAGGCAACCTATGCAATGACATAAAATATCTGCAAACCATATATCTGATATAGTGTTAGTAGCCAAAAGTTATAGAGAACTTATACAACTCAATAACTAATAAACAATAATTTTAAAAATGGGCAAAGGACTTGGATAGACATTTCTGCAAAAAAGAGATATATTTATATATATATTTATATATATATATATTTATATATTCTGCGGCTATATAAAACATGGTGAATATCACTAATCATTAGAAAACTGCAAATTCAAACCACAATGATGGCCATTATCAAAAAAAATAAAATAAAATACATACATATATATGTAAGTATGTGGAGAAACTGGAGCCCTTGTGAACTGATATGAGAATGTAAAGTAGTGCAGCCACTATGGAAAACAGTATGGAAGTTCTTTGAGGAATTAAAAATAAAACTACCATGTGATCCAGCAATTCCACTCCTGGGTATTTATTCAAAAGAACTGGAATCAGGATCTCAAAGAGATGCTTCCATGTTCATGTTCATTACAACATTATGCATGATAGCCAAGAAGTGGAAACAATCTATACATCCACTGAAGGATGAATGAATAAAGAAAATGAGGTGTGTATATAAAATGGAAATCAGCTTTAAAAAAAGAAGGAAATGCTGTCATAGGCTATACCATGGAAGAACCTTGAGGACATTATGCTAAGTGATGCAAGCAAATCATAGAAGACCAAATACTACATGATTCTACTTATATGAGATACCTAAAGTAGTCAAGTTCAGAGAGGCTAAAAATAGGATGGGGGTAGGGGAAATTATGAGTTATTGTTCAATTGATATAGCATTTCATTCAAGCACGATGAAAAAGCTCTAGAGATCTGCTATCTAACAATGTACACTCCAAAATTGGTAAGAGGATAGACTTGATATTATGTGTAGCTTACCACAATAAAAAGGGTAATTGCTACTGCTGAGTTCTTTTTATCACACAATTTTGTGTGTCAGAAAAATGTGAGCTTAATAGTGGAAAAAAAAAAAGAAATCTTGATATGATTGTGCACAAAAGCCACTGCAGTAGATAAACACGAATGTGAAGAAAAGTAAAAATTAAGCACCAGTGTGAATGTTGTTCTAGCATGGAACTTACCACAAAAAAAAAACAGAAGAAATTTTAAAATATCATAAAAAATGCTGTACGAATAGTCATTGCATTGTTCTGCACTGTGAAGGAAAGGTAAAATATGAACATGGGAGAAGAAAGAAAGAAAATCTAAAAATCTATATTGTTAACTAAATTATTATTGACAATATGACCCAAATTATGGAAATTTTAATTGTTTTTCAAGAATAAATTGACTAAGTGGACATTAAATGTTAAGATGTGAAAAATACAACATAAGGCACTCAGAAACAAAGACTGAATCTATGAAAATTTGCAATACCAATTTTTGAGACCAGTTTTCCATAAACACATAGCGAACTATCTAGATTAAGTTTTACTTCCACCTATTTACACAGCACAGTGTGCTTACCCTGATCATAAAAATCATTCTGTAATAATAAAATAATCTATATTTCCTTGCTGTCTCATGTTGTAGTCTGTCATGAAGACAGGCTAAGATAATGTTCTTTTAGTCATTTTATACCAAAGGCATGATGTATGTGATGAATAGATGAACAAATATTGAAGAAAGATCATCAAATGAGAAGCTTCACATGCACTATAAAGAGCAGTAAAGAGTTGTGAATTTATGACAGCAATGAATAAGCAAAGTTGTTTCATTTAGAAATGTACAGTATATGAATGGCAAATATGGATTACCAATGAAAAACCAGAAAACTAAGCAATTGTTTCTTAAAAAAAGAAGTAAGAAAACATAAAGTATCCATTAAAAAATATGTGAAGGATATGACAAGGCAATTTACAAAAAAAGAATGATAAATAAATGAAAAGCATATAACAAAATATTTGATCCCAGTACTAATCAGAGAAATGCAAAAATAAAATAGTAAGATAATATTTTTTTTTTGCCTTGCAAAATTTGCCTTATGAAAAATCTAGTGTTGCCAAAATCAGAGTTGGAGGTCGGAAAAACTTAATAACCTTGTGAAAGCAGCAATAATTTTTACTTTATTGAGGATAGTTTGGCTATATGTCTCTTAAAATTTAGTACTCTCATTTCTGGAATTCTATCTGCAGGATATATCACACAAGTGCATAAGGATATACATCCAAAGTTGCTCTTTACACCCATGAAACCACAAAGAATGAAACCATCAAAAGGAGATATGTCAAATAAATTATAGTGCAGACATACCATATGCCATTTAACTATGTAGTCATTAAAGAAGGAATGTAGTAAACATATATATGTGGATCCAGAAAAATATCAGTTATATTTTACAAAGTTAAACAAAAAATTCAGGAAAATATGTTTAGTATGACTGACTCTATTTATAAAAAATATATCTAATGCATAGAAATATACATATTATCTGCATGCCTAGAAATGGCTTGGAAAAGTAAGCTTATAACAATGAAAAACCTTGTGAAGCATAAGTAAATGAGGAAATTTTTGTTTTGCTTTTAAAGTTTCTATTTACTTCTGATCTTTTGGGTGTGAAAATTATTAAACTTCTGTTGGAAAAATGTACTTTATTATTAACACTGTGATGTTTAATCAAACATATATAAACAAAAATGAAAATCAAATGAAGAACACAGATAAGAAGCTTAAAAATAGGGGTAATTCCCAATTTGCCTGGAGAAAAAAATGGAAAGGAATTGAAATGCATGAATCAGCAGGCCCTTGAAGAATTAGTGGACAAGGCTGAGCCTGTTATTTTTAGGACATATGTCCTTTTTCTAAAACTATTAGGGTTATGGGCCTTGAGACTATATAAAACAGCCCATAGATCAGATTGTAGCTGAAGGGATTCATGCTTGCATTTAGTTATGAAGTTCAATTGGAAGCTGTTCAGGCAGAAAACTAATAGAAATGGGTGGTAGCTAATTAACCTAAGGCTTCAAAGTAATTGCTCTGCAAGAAGCAATTTCAAAAGGGACCTTTCTGTCTCTCTCTCTCTCTCTTTTTTTTTCTTTTAAATCATGAAATGCCCTATTTGATTTTTGGTGCATGAGCAAAACTATAAGTATACACACAAATATTGATTTTTAAAAAACTTCTACCTTATCCAGCTTCTTGGTAAGCTTTTGAAAGGGCAAAACGATCACAAGAACTATGCCACATATCACATACTGAATAACCCAGGCTTACGACTTTCCCATATATAAAGATAATCAGAGTATATTACTGAAGTAAATACGGCTAGGAGGATAGGGTTATACTGATTAATCCAGCCCTGAGCCACCCACCTCACCACTAGTCAGTAGAGTCAGCTATTCCAAAGCGTATAGCTGTTTGGTAGAGAAGTGGCTGCCCTGGCAAAAGCAAGGTGCTCTTGTGGAATGAATGGACAACATCCCAAATTAGCCTCCATCTGCCATGATCTACAACTCTGGCTTCCCATCTTTGATGCATGGTTTCTTACACTTTTGAAAAATATCCATACCTTTATTACATATACTGTACTCATTTCTTCTGAGAGAGAGAAGCCCCAAATTTCCTGCATCTCTACATCCAGTTTCAAAGATACTTTGGGTAGTATGGCATTCTCTCACCCAAAATTAGCTTGGTATCTCTCACTGACAGCTTCATGGTACTTAAGTTTCATGTAGGACACATAGATGTGGAAATAAAATCTGGGTGAAGAATTCTCATCAGAACTTCTGAAATTGAGTCAGGAAAGACAGGACCAGGCCCAAGGACAGCCTACTCACATATTGGCATTAGGCAGTTCGCAAAGCGACCTCCATGTTTTGCATTTAATAAGATTATGACACATGGAGTAATGGCATCTAAAACAGAAACTCTGTAGCATCTGAACAAGAAACTCTGATCATGAAAACTGGGGAGCATACGCAAATAAAAACGCACAGGTTGCTTCTGACCTTGTATGACTTTCCACATGTGGCACTCAACTAGTAAGGAAAAATTTAAGCGAAAACAGCTCTTAGAGTGCATGTACAGTAGCTTCAGGAGACAAATGCATGTGCAGGATGAGAAGCTGATGCAACCTGGTGCAATCCAGGCCACACCTCAACCCTCCCCTCAATGAATATTCCACCATAATCAAAAAGACCCTCCACCCACACAAAGCGCTAAAAATAAAATGAAAAGGGGGATCATCAACCCTGTAGTGCAGCTCTTCACTCAGGAGGATGCCCACACTCTTCTCCTTAGAGTGTGTAACTTTCACTTTTGCCTCAATAAACCTCTTCTTTTCTCTCTTTGCTCCCCAGCCTCAGCGTGTGTGTGTTTATTCTTTCCTTGGTGTTTTGTGTTCTTTGACCAAATTCTTTTGGACAAGTTGAACAAGAGCCTGGACTTTTGATAAACCTTTTCCAGTATCAAAACCATGGCTGCCTGCCTCTAGATCCAAGCTTTAATTGCATGTACCTACTTGTCTAGGTACATGCCGGGTACCATCTTCTCTGACCATTTTATAAATCTTAGGGTTTTACATTACCCAATATGAATACAGAATATTATATACTTATAAAAAATTCTTCAAGAAACATGCTGTGTTTTCTAGGTATCTCCAACAGTCAAGCTCTCAATAATTTAGACCTCCCATAGAACCAGTAGGGAAGTTTATTAAGATGGCTGCTGTCAGTTGTCCAGGGCTCAATTTTTCTCCCCAACCTTAGATGTCACTCTGATTTGGTTAGTTTAGGACTGTGCTCTGGTCAAAGAGCAATTACATAGGTTTTGTTTTGTTTTTTAGGTCTGAGCCTTTTATCCCTCTGATAAAATCAGAGTGGGACAGATTTTCCTAAGGCACATTGGCTGCATGGCAGAGATTTGCATACATAAAACAGTTAGCATGATTTACTAAGAAAAACTGGAGTTAATTTTTTAAGACCCAAAATGCATACTAACATTATTAAAGTCAAAATGTTGTTTATGAGTGCCCACAGTTAGATTGGAAACTACTTCAGAGAAGATACCAATTAGACTGGAAGTACTTCTAGGATTGTGTTTGCATGTTGGATCATGTAATGTATAATGAATCAGAAGTGTAGAGGATTTTATTTCATCAACTGGTTTATAATTACTAAGCACAAGATGTATGATAAATGAAACATCTTCTAGTATTTTGCTACTGATGTTTTACCTATTTAAAAAAATAGATAATTTACCTAGCTCTTAAATTGTCATTTACAAAATTATTGTAACACAGGTCTTGGAAAAACAAAAGGCTTTTTCCAAATAATATGTCTTCTAGATTGTTCTTATTTTATGTAATATTAATGTCTGTTTATTTGTGTTTTGTTACAGGATTTATTTATACATGTGGTGGAACTTTAAAAGGACTTAATGGCACTATAGAAAGCCCTGGTTTTCCATATGGATATCCAAATGGTGCAAACTGTACATGGGTAATAATAGCAGAAGAACGAAATAGAATACAAATTGTTTTTCAGTCGTTTGCTCTAGAAGAAGAATACGACTACTTATCCTTATATGATGGACATCCTCATCCTACAAACTTTAGGACAAGGTTAGTGTATTTTGAATGGAAAAATGGAGGGAAATATTTATTGGGTAAAAGTAGTTAATTTTACAAAGGATGCTTAACATTTGTGGTGCAATTATAATAAAGTCATATTTGCCATCCAATTATTCTTCATTTGGAAATATATCATTCCATGAACAAATTAACTCCATATGTCTGACTTCATAACACTAGTATATTATCTCTGCAAAAAGTGAATTTAGATTGAATTGTACCTCTTTAGAGAGTGGTTAAAGGTATTTTGATTTTTAAAATTCTTACCTCAGGGCTTCATTCTTTAAGGGCATAACTCTGAGTAAAGTGAAAGATTAACATGTAATGTGTCTTTCAGCGGTATGTACCCAATTTTAATATACAACAATATGCAAAATACTTAAAATCAATATTTATATGATAGCAGAATACATTAATTTTAGATAATGTGTATGGTTTATAAAGTCTAAATATCTGAAAAGTAGACCTTCATATCATCAACTGAGACATTCATGTTTCTGTCCACACAAATGAAATTATTTATTTTTAAGTTAGTTGATAAAACGGATATGAAAATTAGCTGGCACACTGATTGTTTATAAGTGTTTCTTTAGAATTTCTTTTTAGAAAATAGAATATCTAGACATGTGATGATAAATTTTGCTGTCTTATCAAAAACTCTTTTTAAACATAAATGAACTCTAATTCAACCAACAAATTTAAAATGCCAGACACTGCATATTTCATTTAGTCCTAGATTTTTACCAATGTATGCATATTTTTCCTTAACTGTAGTATAGTGGTTTTTTATTTAATTCTAATTCAAAATGTTCTAAGCGGATAATTTGTAAGAATTAAAGACCCTTACATACTTGACTATGTTTGAGTTATGATTCTGTGATTCTGTTCCTTTTTCTAGTAGTTGTTACTGTGTACTTGCCTTCCTGATCTACAGGAATCAGATTATCAACATTAAGTTTTTATACATTCACCAGTCTTCCATATTCTTTTGCATTGATTTTTCCCATTGTAAATAAATATTTGATATATATTATCTTCCACTTTTAGTAAGAAAACATATAATATAGTGGGAAAGATGGACCAGGAGATAAGACCTGCATTATAGGGTTAGGTTTGTTGTTCACTGGCTGTTTGAGCAATCCGCACCATCTGTTTGTGTTTAAACTGGAAGAATTAGTAATAAAGAAAATACTGTCCATTTCACTATGCTCTTCTGAATATCTCATGAGATAATGTATATGAAACTGCTGCATGAATATAAAATCCTTTTAGTATACATTTCAACTGTTTGCAGTCAGAACAACACTTAAAAATGTCTGGGTTGTTTCCAACCACATGTCTGTACAAAGAAAAGGTCACTAGATTGATTACAGGTGAGGTTCTATTTTTCTTTCTTTTCTTTTTTTTTTTTTTTTTGCTCTACATTTATTTACTGAGGATTTCTAACTTCATTTTCTACTTCCTTTTACTGTTAAGTTATTAATATCGATTCATTTCAAAGATATACATTATGACAGACACATCAATGGTGCTATTTCGTCATCATTGCTAGTATCATTAAACGTTCCATGTCTTTTGTTAATGATACAGCACTAAGTCAAGATAGAAAACATCCAGCACTGCATGTCATGTGTGTGTGTGCTTGCCTGCACTAGTGGGTGTATGTAGGTGTGGTGTGGGTGTCTGCCTTCACCTGTACACATCCAATCAGACCAAGAAAGAAAATGGAAGATTCTTCTTAGACTTTCAAGTCAGCTAAATTGATGTATATAAAACTAAAAGCACAAAGAGTTTTGTATATTTCTTTTACATCAGCAATGTATGATATATAATTGGTATAAATATGAAAAAAAAATAAAGCTCTCCAAATGTTATCTGGTAGTTTCTGTCAATTCATTGATAGTATTGTTTGTACAAGGATCTATTCTCTCTAGATCCTTTCAAAAATGAGAAAATATTTTTATTTTACCCCCCTTCTTTTTTTTTAAGCAATTGTGGCCTCTGGGAAGTTAAAAGATGGTAATATGGGGAAAATAAATTTATTGTTCTCATTCTTTCTTTCCTAATCTGTAAATAGGGAATAACAACATTTAATTTACAGGGTGTATATAAGCATTACACACTGTATATTGTATTTGTTACATTTAACTTCTCCCCTGTTCAAACAATGTGAAAAGATTCCTACTATTATCATCATCATTTTACAGTTTGGAAAATGAGACTTATATTACTTGCCCAAGGTTAACACTGTTAAAAGTAACCAGAGGCAAGATCATTATTGCAACCCAGATTTGTCTGAGTTCTGAGCTTATGCTTGTAATCAATCAATCAATCAATTAATTGGTTAATTACAAAACAAATTATATATAGAACTTATATATATATATATATATATATATATATATATCTCCATGGTTTATTTATTGATCAAAGCCTATTTTTTCTTAGCAATATTAGGTAAAATTTAATGAATGAGATAAATAAAAACAAAATTTTTAAACTGTATAGTAGAATATATAAAGATATAAACAGAAATATAAATTACAAGTTTATTCTTGGTATTTGTTTTATGAACTCAGTTCTAATATGTTCTCTATAGCATGTTGGTCATTGTTGATGTACAATATATCTATTGGTCTTTATGCCTAAGGAAATACTGTTGCTAATATTATAGAGCTGATTTTAATTAGCAAGACTGGGGGAAAAAATCCAGTGTATAACCTACAGCTCCTTCCAGACTGTGTTTGTAGACAGTCTGCTGTTTGATTAGCAGTCTAATGAGCTCCTGGCAGTTTGATTTATTTTTGTGTTTGTCTATTTGTCTCACTGCTTTCTTGCGTTTTCTTTCTTTCACATCCTCACTTAATACATGTCCTTATGGTATGTCTGCTATTCTCTTTCAGAAATTGATAATCATGTTTTGTTACTTTCTGTGAACTCCAACAGACTTTTTAAAATCAGCTTGCTATACTTGCATTGTAATAACACAGAAAAGATGATTTTTAGGTCTTACACTTGCTTGTATAAGAGGTATATTGAGTTTGGTAGTCACAATTTCCTATTTTTAAACTATTTTCTATAACTCCAATTATTGAAGATTCTGCTTGTTTTCCTCTAAGTTTTTTAATTTATTAAATAAAAACTGATACTGGTGGGTGAATTTGATACTTATAGCAATGCACCATTAGAGAACTCCTTGAGAGTTATACCTTTAGCTTAAAACAAATTTGGTCTACTTGATGTAAAAAGGAATTGTAAGCTTTGCTTACTTTTTTATGCTAATATTGTATTTTCTCAACAGGAAAGTTATAGCAAAAGGCAAAAAGAAAAAAAAGATCACTCAATCTCATGAAGCAGAGGCACATATATTTGTATATTTAGGACCATACTACATATGCTATTTTATGTTCATATTTAATCTCCTTGCAATAATATATACATATTTCACATGTGATTAGAATTATTGTAATTATCAAATTTAGTGGATACTTATCTTACTATAAACATGGTTCATTTAATTATTCTCTTATTATAAAATATATTGGTTTTTTTCCTTTCATAATTAATGCAGATATCAGAATTGGCATTAATTCAGATAACAGCTTCACACTGCCACTCCTAGGTGAAAAGTGTTCTGGAAAGAGT
>NW_006796614.1:986442-1036711 GCF_000442215.2 Lipotes vexillifer | reverse complement strand
GAAAGAGTGCATTTCATTCTAACCTCAACCATGAAAAGTCGCATGGAGAAGGCAGAGTATCAGTCAAATGACAGAATATATCATAGCATCAAAATATTTTATTCACATATTTTACTACTAAAAACAAAGTTAGTTTTAAGAATAATTAATTTTCTAGATAAATTATTTCTTTGTAATTTAAAAATGAAGTACAGAGAGACCTTCAAGATGGCGGAAAAGACATGGAGATCACCTTCCTCCTCACAAATACATCAGAAATACATCTGCATGTGGAACAGCTCCTATAGAACACCCACTGAACTCTGGTAGAAGACCTCAGACCTCCCAAAAGGCAAGAAACTCCCCATATACCCGGGTAGGGCAAAAGAAAAAAGAAAAAACAGAGACAAAAGAATAGGGACGGGACCTGCACCAGTGGGAGGGAGCTGTGAAGATGGAAAGGTTTCCACACACTCGGAAGCCCCTTCACTGGCAGAGACTGTGGGGGGCTGAGCGGGGAAGCTTCGGAGCCATGGAGGAGAGCACAGCCACAGCGGTGCGGAGGGCAAAGCGGAGAGATTCCCACACAGAGGATCGGTGCCGACCAGCACTCACCAGCCTGAGAGGCTTGTCTGTTCACCCGCCAGGACAGGTGGGGCTGGGAGCTGAGGCTCCGGCTTCAGGGGTCAGATCCCGGGAGAGGACTGGGGTTGGCTGTGTGAACACAGCCTGAAGGGGGCTAGTGCACCACAGTTAGCCGGAAGGGAGTCCGGAAAAAAGTCTGGAAGTGCCTAAGAGGCAAGAGATCATTGTTTCACTGTGCGTGAGGAGAGGAGATTCAGAGCACTGCCTAAACAAGCTCCAAAGATGGGTGCAAGCTGCGGCTACCAGCGCGGACCCCAGAGACGGGCATGAAATGCTAAGGCTGCTGCTACAGCCACCAAGAAGCCTGGGTCACTATCCACACCTCCCCTCCCAGGAGCCTGTGCAGCCCGCCACTGCCAGGGTCCGGGGATCCAGGGGCAACTTCCCCAGGAGAACAAGGCGGGCCTCAGGCTGTTGCAATGTCTTGCTGGTCTCGGCCACCGCAGGCTTGCCTGCATTCCGTACCCCACCTTCCTCCCCTGGCCTGAGTGAGACAGAGCCCCCTAAGCAGCTGCTACTTTAAACCCGTCCTGTCAGGGTGGGAACAGACACCCTAGGGCGACCTACACGCAGAGGCAGGGCCTCCTTGGTGCTCCTGTACCTCTGAAGTGGGAGAGCCGAGTTCAGGACACTGGTCCATCAGAGACCTACTGGCTCCACATAATATCAAACAGCGAAAGCTCTCCCAGAGATATCCATCTCAATGCTAAGACCCAGCTCCACTCAATGACCAAAAGCTACAGTGCTGGACATACTATGCCAAACAACTAGCAAGACAGGAACACAACCCCACCCATTAGCAGAGGGGCTGCCTAAAATCATAATAAGGTCACAGACACCCCAAAACACACCATCAGACACGGTACTGAACACCAGTAAGACAAGATCCAGCCTCATCCACCAGAACACAGGCACCAGTCACCTCCACCAGGAAGCCTACACAACCCACTGAACAAACCTTAGGCACTGGGGGCAGACACCAAAAACAAAGGGAGCTACAAACCTGCAGTCTATGAAAAGGAGACCCAAAACACAGTAAGTTAAGCAAAATGAGAAGACAGAGAAACACACAGCAGATGAAGGAGTAAGGTAAAAACCCACCAGACCAAACAAATGAAGTGGTAATAGGCAGTCTAGCTGAAAAAGAGAATTCAGAGTAATGATAATAAAGATGATCCAAAATCTTGAAAACAGAACGGAGAAAATACAAGAAACATTTAATAAGGACCTAAGTAAACTAAAGAGCAAACAACCAATGATGAACAACACAATAAGTGAAATTAAAAATTCTCTAGAAGGAATCAATAGCAGAATAACTGAGGCAGAAGAATGGATAAGTGACCTGGACGATAAAATAGTGGAAGTAACTACTGCAGAGCAGAATAAAGAAAAAAGAATGAAAAGAATTGAATAGAGTCTCAGAGACCTCTGGTACAACATTAAATGCACCAACATTCGAATTATAGGGGTCCCAGAAGAAGAAGAGAAAAAGAAAGGGACTGAGAAAATATTTGAAGAGATTATAGTTGAAAACTTCCCTAATAGGGGAAAGGAAATAGTTAAGTCCAGGAAGTACAGAGAGTCCCACACAGGATAAATCCAAGGAGAAACATACCAAGACACATATTAATCAAAGTATCAAAAATTAAATACAAGGAAAAAATATTAAAAGTAGCAAGGGAAAAACAACAAATAACATACAAGGGAATCTCCATAAAGTTAACAGCTGATCTTTAAGCAGAAACTCTGCAAGCCAGTAGGGAGTGGCAGGACATATTTAAAGTGATGAAAGGGAAAAAACTACAATCAACATTACTCTACACAGTAAGGATCTCATTCAGATTCAACGGAGAAATAAAAACTTTAATAGACAAGCAAAAGCTAAGAGAATTCAGCACCACCAAACCAGTTTTACAACAAATGCTAAAGGAACTTCTCTAGGCAGGAAACACAAGAGAAGGAAGAGACCAACAATAGCAAACCCAAAACAATTAAGAAAATGGTAATAGGAACATACATGTTGATAACTACGTTAAATGTAAATCGATTAAATGCTCCAACCAAAAGACATAGAATGGCTGAATGGATACAAAAACAAGACCCACATATATGCTGTCTACAAGAGACTCACTTCAGACGTAGGGACACATACAGACTGAAAGTGAGGGGATGGAAAAAGATATTCCGTGGAAATGGAAATCAAAAGAAAGCTGGAGTAGCACTTCTCATATCAGACAAAATAGACTTTACAATAAAGACTATTACAGGAGGGCTTCCCTGGTGGCGCAGTGGTTGAGAGTCCGCCTGCCGATGCAGGGAACACGGGTTCGTGCCCCAGTCCGGGAAGATCCCACATGCCGCAGAGGGGCTGGGCCCGTGAGCCATGGTTGCTGGGCCTGCGCGTCCGGAGCCTGTGCTCTGCAACGGGAGAGGCCACAACAGTGAGAGGCCCGCGTACCGAAAAAAAAAAAAAAAAGACTATTACAGGAGACAAAGAAAGACAGTACATAATGATCAAGGGATCAATCGAAGAAGAAGATATAACAATTGTAAATATTTATACATCCAACACAGGAGCACCTCAATATATAAGGCAAATGCTAACAGGCATAAAAGGGGAAATTGACAGTAACTCAATCATAGTAGGGGACTTTAACACCTCACTTTCACAAATGGACAGATCATCCAAAATGAAAATAAATAAGGAAACACAAGCTTTAAATGATACATTAAACAAGATGGACTTAATTGATATTTATAGGACATTCCATCGAAAAACAACAGAATACACTTTCTTCTCAAGTGCATATGGAACATTCTCCAGATTAGATCATATCTTGGCTCACAAATCAAGCCTAGGTAAACTTAAGAAAATTGAAATCATATCAAGTATACTTTCCGACAACAAGGCTATGAGAGTAGATATCAATTATAGGAAAAAGATCTGTAAAAAAATACAAACACATGGAGGCTAAACAATACACTAATTAATAACCAAGAGATCACTGAAGAAATCAAAGAGGAAATCAAAAAATACCTAGAAACAAATGACAATGAAAACACAACAACCCAAAACCTATGGGATGCAGCAAAAGCAGTTCTAAGAGGGAAGTTTATAGCAATACAATCCTACCTTAAGAAACAGGAAACATCTCGAATAAACAACCTAACATTACACCTAAAGCAATGAGAGAAAGAAGAAAAACAAAAAACCCAAAGTTAGCAGAAGAAAAGAAATCATAAAGATCAGATCAGAAATAAATGAAAAAAAATGAAGGAAACAATAGCAAAGATCAGTAAAACTAACAGCTGGTTCCTTAAGAAGATAAACAAAATCGATAAACCATTTGCCAGACACATCAAAAGAACACTCAAATCAACAGAATTATAAATGAAAAAGGAGAAGTAACAACTGACACTGCAGAAATACAAAGTATCATGAGAGATTACTACAAGCAGCTATACGCCAATAAAATGGACAACCTGGAAGAAATGGACACATTCTTAGAAAAGTACAACCTTCTGAGACTGAACCAGGAAGAAATAGAAAATACAAACAGACCAATCACAAGCACTGAAATTGAGACTGTGATTAAAAATCTTCCAACAAACAAAAGCCCAGGACCAGATGGCTTCACAGGCGAATTCTATCAAACATTTAGAGAAGAGCTAATACCTATCCTTCTCAAACTGTTCCAAAAAATTGCAGAGGAAGGAAGACTCCCAAACTCATTCTATGAGACCACCATCACCCTGATACCAAAACCAGACAAGGATGTCACAAAGAAAGATATCTACAGGCCAATATCACTGATGAACATACATGCAAAAATCCTCAACAAAATATTAGCAAACAGAATCCAACAGCGCATTAAAAGGATCATACACCATGATCAAGAGTGTTTTATCCCAGGAATGCAAGGATTCTTCAACATATGCAAATCAATCAATGTGATACACCATATTAACAAGTTGAAGGAGAAAAACGATTGGTAATCTCAATAGATGCAGAGAAAGCTTTCAACAAAATTCAACACTCATTTATGATAAAAACCCTCCAGAAAGTAGCCATAGAGGGAACTTACCTCAACATAATAAGTTCTATATATGACAAACCCACAGCCAACATCATTCTCAGTGGTGAAAAACTGAAACCATTTCCAGGAAGATCAGGAACAAGACAAGGTTGACCACTCTCACCACTATTATTCAACATAGTTTTGGAAGTTTTAGCCACAGCAATTGAAGAAGAAAGATAAATAAAAGAAATCAAAATAGGTAAAGAAGAACTAAAGCTGTTGCTGTTTGCAGATGACATGATACTATACATAGGGAATCCTACAGACTCTATCAGAAAACTACTAGAGCTAATCAATGAATTTGGTAAAGTAGCAGGATACCAAATTAATGCACAGAAATCTCCTGCATTCCTATACACTAATGATGAAAAATCTGAAAGAGAAATTAAGGAAACACTCCCATTTACCACTGCAACAAAAAGAATAAAATACCTAGGAATAAACCTACATAAGGGGACAAAAGCCCTCTATACAGAAAGCTATAAGACACTGTTGAAAAAATTAAAGATGACACAAACAGATGGAGAGATATAACATGTTCTTGGATTGGAAGAATCAACATTGTGAAAATGAATATACTACTCAAAGCAATCTACAGATTCAATGCAATCCCTATCAAACTACCAATGGCATTTTTCACAGCACTAGAACAAAAACTTTCACAATTTGTATGGAAACACAAAAGACCCCGAATAGCCAAAGCAAGCTGAGAAAGAAAAACAGCTGGAGAAATCAGAATCCCTGACTTCAGACTATACTACAAATCTACAGTAATCAAGGAAGTATGGTACTGGCACAAAAACAGAAATATAGATCAATGGAACAGGGGAGAATGCCCAGAGATAAACCCACACACACATGGTCACCTTATCTTTGATAAAGGAGGCAAGGATATCCAATGGAGAAAAGACAGTGTCTTCAATAAGTGGTGCTGGGAAAACTGGACAGCTACATGTAAAAGAATGAAGTTAGAACACTCCCTAACACCATATACAAAAATAAGCTCAAAATGAATTAAAGACCTAAATGTAAGTCCAGACACTAAAAAACTCTTAGAGGAAAACATAGGCAGAACACTGTGTGACATAAATCACAGCAAGATCCTTTATGACCCACCTCCTAGAGAAATGGAAATAAAAACAAAAGTAAACAAATGGGACGTAATGAAACTTACAAGCTTTTGCACAGCAAAGGAACCATAAACAAGACCAAAAGACAACCCACAGAATGGGAGAAAATATTTGCCAATGAAGCAACTGACAAAGGATTAATCTCTAAAATTTACAAGCAGCTCATGCAGCTCAATATCAATAAACAAACACCCAATCTGAAAATGGGCAGAAGACCGAAATAGACATTTTTTCAAAGACGATATACAGATTGCCAACAAACATATGAAAGGATGCTCAACATCACTAATCATTAGAGAAATGCAATTCAAAACCACAATGAGGTATCACCTCACACCAGTCAGAATGGCCATCATCAAAATATCTACAAACACCCTGGAGAGGGTGTGGAGAAAAGGGACCCCTCTTGCACTCCTGGTGGGAATGTAAATTGATACAGCCACTATGGAGAACAGTATGGAGGTTCCTTAAAAAACTAAAAATACAACTACCAGATGACCCAGCAATCCCACTACTGGGCATATACCCTAAGAAAACCATAATTCAAAAAGAGTCATGTACCACAATGTTCATTGCAGCTCTGTTTACAATAGGCAGAACATGGAAGCAACCTAAGTGTCCATTGACAGATGAATGGATAAAGAAGATGTGGCAAATATATACAATGGAACATTACCCAGCCATAAAATGAAACGAAATTGAGTTATTTGTAGTGAGGTGGATGGACCTAGAATCTGTCATACAGAGTGAAGTAAGTCAGAAAGAGAAAAACAAACACCGCATGCTAACACATATATATGAAATCTAAAAAAAAAAAAAGTCTATGAAGAACCTAGGGCCAGGACAGGAATGAAGATGCAGATGTAGAGAATGGACTTGAGGACACGGGGAGGGGCAAGGGTAAGCAAGAGAGTGGCACGGACTTACATATACTACCAAATGTTAAAATAGACAGCTAGTGGGAAGCAGCCGCATAGCACAGGGAGATCAGCTCAGGGATTTGTGACCACCTAGAGTGGTGGGATGGGGGGCTGGGAGAGAAACTCAAGAGGGAGGAGAAATGGGGATATATGTATACATATAGCTGGTTCACTTTGTTATAAAGCAGAAACTAACACACCATTTTAAAGCAATTATACTCCAATAAAGATGTTTAAAAAAAAGGAAAAAAAAGAAACAATTTAGAATTCTCAAGAAAAAGAAAAATGAAGTACATAATTTAAGAAGATAAAGTTTATGTTGTGACCAGTACTACATTATGACTTTATGATAATAATCAATTAATAATAAAATAATCAATTATTTATATTTGATATTTATTTTAAAATTTCCATGGAATATCCTTCTCCATCCCTTCACTTTGAGCCTATGTATGTGCTTAAAGCTGAATGAGAAAAATTGAAAGCATATTATATTGCAAATAGTAACAAAAGTACTAATTTGCTGATATAAATTTGATGAGTATTATACAGAATCTAAATGATAAAAAATTGTAATATAGTGCTGTAAGGCATAAAGTTGGAAAATGGAGATCTGTGCTATATTCATGGTTATATTTACTACATATTATTTATGAGTATGAATAATATGAAATACATATTATTTAATTCTTTGAAATTAAAATACAGTACTATCCAAAACTCCTAATGTATTTTGTGTTACTTGAAAAAATGATACGATAGTTTGAGAATATAATATAATATAATGTTGAGGTAGAAAACAACTTTCCCACAAAAATTATTAGAAAATTTATAAATGACTTGTTAGACCATAGAAACAAATGGCCATAGGGTATACTCTATGGCAGTGCACTCCACTGTTTTAACTGTATTTCCAACTCCCTGTCTCCAGGCTATCAGAAAGGTTTGACCAAGAGTGATACAACCCAATCCAGTTTGCTGTCTATGAAGATTTCCACCTTCAGAGTGAGAATCAGTCCTTGTATCCTCATTATCTCTCTCGTATAACACAATGTCTGGGAAATGCAGATACACTACTGCCTGACTTCCCGGCGTAGAGTGTGTGTGTATGTGTGTGTGTGTGTGTGTGTGTGTGTGTGTGTGTGTGTGTGGTAATTGCATGTGTGATGTTAACAACTGTACACACAATAAATAAAGAGAAGTAACACCAGGTTTTTCTCATTTATCTCATATTAATGGGATCCAAATGGCAACATGAATTTTGCTTACTGTTAATCCAAATATGACCTTAGTAATTGCACTGTATAGAAAATACAAATGAATCAACGGACAAAGAATTAACCTCCAAAGTAGATAAAAAGCTCATGCTGCTCAATATTAGAAAAACAAACAACACAATCCAAAAATGGGCAGAAGACCTAAATAGACATTTCTCCAAAGAAGACATACAGATGGCCAAGAAGCGCATGAAAAGCTGCTCAACATCACTAATTATTAGAGAAATGCAAATCAAAACTACAATGAGGTATCGCCTCACACCAGTTAGAATGGGCATCATCAGGAAGTCTACAAACAACAAATGGTGGAGAGGGTGTGGAGAAAAGGGAACCCTCTTGCACTGTTGGTGGGAATGTAAATTGATACAACCACTATGGAGAACAGTATGGAGGTTCCTTAAAAAACTAAAAATAGAATTATCATATGATGCAGCAATCCCACTGCTGGGCATATACCCAGAGGAAACCATAATTCAAAAAGACATGTGCACCCCAATGTTCATTGCTGCACTATTTACAAGAGCCAGGTCATGGAAGCAACCTAAATGCCCATCGACAGATGAATGGATAAGAAGATGTGGTACATATATACAATGGAATATTACTCAGCCATAAAAAGGAATGCAATTGGGTCATTTGTTGAGAAGTGGATGGATCTAGAGACTATCATACAGAGTGAAGTAAGTCAGAAAAACAAATATCGTATATTAACGCATATATGTGGAACCTAGAAAAATGGTACAGATGAACCCGTTTGCAGGACAGAAATTGAGACACAGATGTAGACAACAAACTTATGGACACCAAGGGGGGAAAGCAGCAGGGGGTGGGGGGGTAGGATGAATTGGGCGATTAGAATTGACATGTATACGCTGATGTGCATAAAATTGATGACTAATAAGAACCTGCTGTATAAAAAAATAAATTAAAAAAAAAGAAAAAAGAAAATACAGACTCCACAAAACACAGAAATTGAGAATAGAAGTGGGTTTTTCTATGGATGAGCTTGAAAAAATTGTCATACTGTGGCTAGTATTCTCCTCCCCCAAATTTTAGATAACTTAAGACGTATTTCATTGCCATAGGGCATGCAAGCAAATTAGAAAAAATGCCAATTAAAATTTTGATGCACCTTAGGCAGTTAATGACTCTTCTCCTTAGATATCATTCTTCATTTTGGAGCATTCAAATTAATGACTGGATAGATCTCAAGGACAGACAGGGTTTCTAGAACTTTTTGTCAACATAAAAGACTCTTTCAAAGCTGAGTAAGGCAAGGATTCAAGAATATACACAATCATTTGTTGTTTATACTAGGCATGTTGCCAAAAAGAATTGAGGTGGCTTTTAGTAAAGAAACAGACTAAATTAAATCATTCAAACACAGGTCAAAACATAAAACATAAGATGTCATCATCGAGTTTAACCACTTTGTTCTATGGATTATATTTATTCAATCTCTTACAACAAAACTATGAAAAGTTTACTTCCGTTAGCCTGTTTTCAGTAAAACAGCACTGATATCCTAAACTACACATGGTGTTATGTCAGTAACTAGCAATATTTCTTGTGTAACTCATTCTTCATAAACATTCATTTCTCATCTGTAAAATGGCATATCAAAAGGCCTGTTTATCTCAGAGAGCAACCTGATGTTCTAATAAATATGTTTTTTATAACTAAAAATTTCATTTAGCATCCTAAAACCCGAAATAAAACTTTTAGATTAGGCATCCCAGATTAGCTCTTTTTGAATTCTTTTAGATTTGTAAATATATGTATTCTAAGGGGATCTATAGATATTCTGTATCTGTTAAAAACTAACATCTTCTGAATACACAGGCTATATCAGGCTAGTTATATGCAACTCTCATAGCATCATTTCAGATATTCTTCCCAATACTCCAATTATACAGATGAGAAAAAATTCAGAAATATCAATAACTTTCACAAGATCAAAAAAGTAGGTTTCCAGGGCTTCCCTGGTGGCGCAGTGGTTGGGGGTCCACCTGCCAATGCGGGGGACGCGGGTTCGTGCCCCGGTCCGGGAGGGTCCCACATGCTGCGTTGCAGCTGGGCCCGTGAGCCATGGCCGCTGAGCCTGCGCGTCCGGAGCCTGTGCTCCGCAACGGGAGAGGCCACAGCAGTGAGAGGCCCACACACCGCAAAAAAAAAAAGGTTTCCAAGAGACTGAAGTTTGAATCTAAATAGGTTAGAGCACAGCTCATTGGTTACATTTATTTTTATTTTTCAATTATACCATTTTTGAATGATGGATAAGATTTACTTTAAACTAGACAACTATAGAATCAGATAACTTTTATTAACCATTTTTTTATTCTGTAATTTTACTAAATGTAAACTAAAAGGTCAAGAGAATTAAAGGGTATAAAAAAAGGACCCATATTTATATCAGGATCCACTTTTAAAAAAATTACCCTTTTGCTTTTATGACATAACATACATCCAAAGGCATATATGCGTCAAAAAATGATTGTGTCAAAGAGAACTAATCTTTCATAGATGTTTCAATTTGATATTCTAAATATATCTAGGAGATGTTGAGCCCTCATAGAAAAAGGATTGAATTTATCAAATAAAAAAATATATAATTAAGTGCATGGTCATGTACTTTTTAGAAGACATTTTTATTGTATCTATAACTGGTATTTTTAGAAAAACATCACAAGTTAACTCTATGTACATTCAGAAATGGTATTTAACAAATCCTTTACTTACATTGACTTTATAAAGATTATAATAGTTATTTGGACCAAAGTTTGGAGGGGCAAAAAATTAATTTAAAGGATTCAAGAAACAATTATTTTCTAAATAATCTTCCTAACTAAATGCAGATTTTAAAACACTAATAATAGAAAATACCAGTGATCATAAATTTGTACATACATATATACCAAATGTAAGGACATTACAAAATCAGTGGCAAGATCTGGTAATAAAATATTATCTTCAAACTTCTATATATTAAAAATTAATACAGTATATGTATATTTCTTTAAAGATTTGCTTCTTTGAGGTATTTGTTCAAAAATAAAATTTCAGAATCTTGCCATATATTTGACACTTTTCTTGGTGGATAGAAGGGCTAAAAATGCATAGAATATGGAAACTTGCCATGAAAGCTACCAATATATTTGTGGATTTTTTTTTTTTTTACCTGCATGAACCAATCAGAGCAACCTCATTTCATTCATTTAAAAAATAATGATTTCTAAAACAAAGTCAAATATTTTGGGGTGAGATGTGATCACTGGAAAATATTCAAGTAAAAAGAAAAATAATATTAATACAACCCACTGCCACAAAAGATCTATTGTTATACTGGTAATACGTTTGATGAGTCAATTCATATTTCCGCATTAATTTCCTATGTTCACTTTATGCTTTTTTTAAAAATATATTTTAGGGCTTCCCTGGTGGTGCAGTGGTTGAGAGTCCACCTGCCGATGCAGGGGACACGGGTTCGTGCCCCGGTCCGGGAAGATCCCACATACCGCAGAGCGGCTAGGCCCGTGAGCCATGGCCACTGAGCCTGCGCATCCGGAGCCTGTGCTCCACAACGGGAGAGGCCACAACAGAGGCCCGCATACGGCAAAAAAAAATAAAATAAAATAAAAAATATATTTTATATATAAATATGTAACTATGTAACATACAGATTATGATTACAGATATTATGATTATTAACATACAGAGTTAAAGATATTCTCAAGCTATGTTTTTGAGGGAAGAAAATGTTTTCTCCACGGGATAGTGGTTTTATAGTATTTGTGCATCTCTCAGGGTTCAGACAAGAAGGAAAGAAACTGACATACTTAAAGTAGGAACACATTTAATAACAAGATTTCTGAATTTAAGGCTGTGGTATGAAGGTCAGAGAGAACCTTCACTAGCTTTCAAGAAATCAAAAATTTGCAGAAATTGCAGGAAAACACTAATTGCGAGCTCAGTTTTTTGCAGCACCGGAACGGAACAAGTGTTTTAAATAAGAATTCTGGTAAGCTGATGAAAAATCTTCACCTCTAACACCTGCTGAATCCAATGCACTTACCAAGACATAATAATGGCTTATACTCAATTCACATTCTAAGTCTTATGGAATTGCCTTCATTGGCAAAATCTAATAGACAACTTTGCTGGCAAAGAGAGGTAGTCTAGCAAGCATAGTTCCAAGATTCACAGGCACTTCAGTACAATGGAAAGAACAGAAAAGAGTAGAAATGAATGTTAGTTGCCTACTTTTCTATCTATATCTTTACAATGTTCATAGTCACATCCATATTTATCTTATCCCTACCCATACCCTATGTATATCATTATCTATATCCATTTCCATATCTAAATGTATACCTAGCACATGTTTCTAACATTGTGAATTTGCCATCCTCACACATGATGCCTTTTTGGGAATTTTATGTTTGATAGAAGCTACAGCTCATTTACTCTCAACAAATTATATAATCATTCAAATATTGCTGCAGCCATCTTTTCCTTTAATATTACAATTACTGTCATCTTGACATAACCATGAATTATGCTGTTGTACTTCATATACCCCAATATCAATAGGTTATGCATGATTTATTCTCACAGAACAGTCATTACTTTAAAGATCTATTTGTTCCTGTGGTTTTCCCATTCATTTTGAAATTAAATAGGTTAACAGTTTATTTCAGCTGATAATTCACTGTATATTGCCTGGATTATTTTTAAGAACTGTATAACCAAAGTAAAATCGTAAGATTATTCAAATCCAAAAATCTTACTGTGAGTAATGAGAAACCACCGTGGAAATGCTGGTATTATAATAGAATTTATCCTAGTCTTAGTATGCCACTGAGTGCAGACAAAAGGGCAATGGATTTTGAGTCATAGCACTAATGAAACTAACGTTTTATGGCTATTTCTTAGGTTCCAAAAAATAAGAATATATTAAAAAAAGAATGTGTAAGAACTGAGTCACTTTGCTGTACAGCAGAGATTGGCCCAGCATTGTAAATCAGCTCTACTTCAATGAAAAAAAAAAAATACACCAGACCATTCACATGAATTGTCTTACTCAACAATCACAAAATCCTGGGACTTTGGTAATGTTACCAGTTTTTAAATAAAGATCCCTCTCTCGAGAGGCATGGACATACACACACTAACAAAGGTAAGGCAGATAGCTAGTGGGAAGCAGCCGAAGGGCACAGGGATATCAGCTGGTGCTTTGTGACCGCCTGGAGGGGTGGGATAGGGAGGGTGGGAGGAAGGGAGGCACAAGAGGGAAGAGATATGGAAACATATGTATATGTATAACTGATTCACTTTGTTATAAAGCAGAAACTAACACACCATTGTAAAGCAATTATACCCCAATAAAGATGTTAAAAAAAAACCTCCCTCTCTCTTTCTGCATTCCTCACATCGGTTTTCCCTCTGTCTCACTATAAGCAGTAATATGCTAATAGCCATTTAATTTAAAACTGTGACTTTTATGTTAATTCTCTTAACTAGAGAAAGTTTGAAATATTGCAATCAGTTGATAGGTACATTAAAAATGTATATATTAAAAGAGCCCTTTGATTACATTGTTAAAGATAGTATAGATCTAGTCATTCTTCATGCTCAAGTCTCGTGGAAATAATAACATCTCACTGGTAAAAGTTGATAAACACATTTAGATAATGATACAGGCATCATTTTTATCCACCAGTGTTGATGTTTTAAGGGTTTCTGTTACATTAAGCTATAAAATGGGACATTTATTGCCATTAATTTAAGAAGATCTTAAACGAACAACCTGTTATTTAAAAAGCATATGCATTGACATTTTAAATGACTTTCTGGTAATTTAAATTTCTATCATTTTTGCATTAATTACCAAATAATTATTTTAGTACTTTTCATATTAGTCATCGATATAAAGTTACAAGTTAATCATTTAATTCTCTCTGTAACTAGATACTCATTACAGTATGAAATATCATTAATGTTTCTGAATCTTTTTAAGAGGAAATGCTCCAAGAATGTTTTCATCTATTAAAAGCAGGCATGAGAAGTGATAGGACCACTTGCTTTAAGTGTGTGAATTTTAACACATTCCACATCTTCTGATGAATGTTTTGTCTAGTAAGTAACAAAATGCTAAAATGTGATTAGGGGTGCATATGGGATTAGGGGAAAGGTAGAATAGTGGTTATACATTAGAAATTATTAAATGTAAGATGAAAAAACAACCAACATGCTCTGCCGTCCTGTCACAAGAGAGAACTTACTGAAACAATGGCCATAAAGTAGTTCATGACGAAACATTAACCAAATACAAATGTGAAATAGAGGAAATATTTTGAATTTTTCATGAAACTAAATGTATTAAAGGGAAATTATTGTTCTTTAATCTGAGTTTACATGCATTTTTTTTTTTTTTGCGGTGCGCGGGCCTCTCATTGTTGTGGCCTCTCCCGTTGCGGAGCACAGGCTCCGGAAGCGCAGGCCCAGCGGCCATAGCTCACGGGCCCAACCGCTCCGCGGCACGTGGGATCTTCCCGAACCGCGGATCTTCCCGGACCGGGGCACGAACCCGCGTCCCCTGCATCGGCAGGCGGACTCTCAACCACTGCGCCACCAGGGAAGCCCTACATGCATTTTTAAGCATCAAATTTATGGTGAGAGAAAATATTGATTGTTGTGATGTCATAAAACAAAGTAGCTACATAGCAAAATTAATATAGTTCAATACTTTATTGGCTACTCCTCAAATTTTAACTTTTATAAAAAATAATATCTGAAGGACATTAACATTGCATCATCTAGGACTTTCCCCTGACATTTCTGTTTGCTAATCTTATTTAGTTTTCCTAGTCGGGAAATATCTTTGCTAACCACTGGTAACCTTTGCCATAAAGGTATCAACATGTACAGGCAGTGGTTCCCCATTAATTTCCAGGCCTTTAATTCAATGACTTCATAATTATGACACAGTTTTTTACCAGCCTCAACTACTTAAAGCTATCATGTGATCGTGTTTTTATCTATTTCACATATTTGTTAAGAAATTTATATGGGCATTGTGGAGAAAAAAGATGAATTAAATATGCATTTTGCCCTCATGGAAAAATCATTTCCCCTATGGGAAAATCAATGTGTTAAATTCAGGTAAAATACATGTATATTTAACTACTGTAATTTATAACTCACATTGAAGATAAAAATCATATTAGTTTTACCTGAAAAATAAATGTTTAAATTATATAGTTATATCCTAAAAGCTATTTCAAATAGGTATACATAAAATATATGGTCTCCCTTTAACTCTTAAGATTAATAACATGGTAAAAAATAACTCTGAACAAGAGTCTCTAAATAGACTATTTGGATTTTCTTAACAATTGGCATTTCTTTACATTCTCATGAATGTAAAAAATGTCTTGCAAACACTGTTCCAAGAACAAATTTTTGATTTGAAAAAGAAAGCATTATGATGGCTTTCACATTTTTCTATCATTCCAGTTCATTAATTTAACCATGTTAAGAGAGTCTCTTACATGGAATGCATTGCATGAAGAACTGGTGATAAACTATGGAGCTCCAAGCATTGACTTCAGGAAGTTTAGTGCCCAAAGGAGAAAGATAGAAGCTTAATAAATAATCACACATAAATATTAAATTATAAAATGAAGTCTTGTAAAGAAAAGTAACTAATGGGATTCATAACTTAAAGTTTATTTTCAAATCAATCAAGTAATGTATCACAGGAGGGAGTAAAACAAGTTACTGTAAATCCTCATAATGGTACAACTATCATGAAAATAAGTTTAAAAACATACATCTTCCATCATTTACTGAAGTGAAAAAGAAAACTAAATCTTCCATTATACAACATGCCACTACATACTGAGTATTTAAGGATAACTGGAAAAAACCTTGCTTTTGATAAATGGGAAAAATTCTTCACATTGTCCTCTATCATTTTGGAAAATTTAATGGTAAAAGGTTCTAAATATTGCCTAAAAATATTGGATATTTAATGTATCTGAACAAGTATAAAAATCTGAGATTGCATGTAAAATAATTTGTATGTGCATTAGTAGTTCAAATATTTAATATTTTGATTTAATAAATGTGCCAAAGACAATGAGAGGATAAACAGGGTGTTCACTAGAAAATGGGACAAAACAGTATGTTGTAGTCTTAGACCTGGCCCTATTTTGAACTTGATCCAGTTGTTTAATATCTCCCAGTCCCTTATGCCTTCTAATCTGAGGGTGAAATTGCATGTTTTACCTATATTGAAAGGTTTTCAAAACATTATTTTCAAATAAATGTTGCACTGATAGGCTCTGAATCTACTTGTTTTGTATAATATCAACATGGGTCTCAGTGAATTACAGTGGTCACTAGGTTCCATGGGACCTCTATTTTCATTTGTAGAATAAATTAATATTTTAGACTTTTTAAAAATGTATATTTCAAAGCCCAAAAGAGAGCTATGCATTGGTTTCCTACTGTTGATGCAACAAATTACTGCAAACTTAGTGGTATGAACAACATGAATTTATTACTTGCAGTCTGGAGAACTGAAGTCCAAAATGTATTTAAGTGGGCTGAACTCAAGGTGTCAGCAGGACTGCATCTCTTACGGAGGCTCTAGGAGAAAATCTGTTCCTTGACTTCTCCAGCTTATAGAGGCTGCTTGCCCTTCTTTGGCTTGTGTCCCTCTTCTAGCTTCACAGCCAGAAACATCACTCAAACCTCTGCTTTCATAGTCACATCTATTCTCTCTCTGATCCTCCTACCTTCCTTTGATAAGGACCCTTGTGAATACTTTGATCCATCCAGATAATCTACGGTAATTTACTATTCTTAAGATTTTTAACTTAATCACATCTGTAAAGTTCCTTTTGTCATACAAGGTGACATATTTACATATTCCAGGGATTAGAGCCCAGGCAATTTTGGAAGGCCACTTTTCATAGTATAATATCATATATAACATCATAACAGTCTGGTTATAAGGGTAAATAGGTTCTCAGACTTTTTTTTGTTGCAAAATCATTTGTCCTTTTTTTTCCCTGACAATGTTTCTTATTTTTCTGAAAAAATACTCTGAGCATTTAAAGTGGGGAATACTTTATTTTTACATCTTTATATCAAGAAATAATGTTGAAAAAATCTAGAAAATTATTTAACAACCAACTAGTTCCCCAATTACCCAGAAATTCTAGTACTAGGTATATTCTCAAGAGAAATATGTATAAATGCTTACAAAACATGTAACACATGTTCGTAGCAGTATTATTTATAAAAGACCCAACTGGAAAAAAAAAAGTCCACCAACAATAGAATGGATAAATAAATTGAAGTATATTCATAAAATGGAATCCTATAGAGCAATAAAAATTAAGTTCCATACTACTGCTATAATAATACAGAGGTAATGTTGAGTCAAAGAAGCCAGAGGCAGAATAATTTTATTATATGACTTTATTTATATAAACTTTTAAGACATGGAAAACTAATTGTTTCATTAGGAGTCCAGGACTGCACCTAGCCTCTGATATATACCCATTATGGTAGGCAGAATAATGATTCCAGAATAATGGTTCCCTCAGAACCTGCGAATATGTTCTATCCCATGGCAAAAGGAATTTTACAAATGGAATTAAGATTACAGATGTTATAATAGGAAGATATTTGAATTATCCATTTGGGCACAATCTAATTACATGAGCATTTAAAAGCAGAGGCAGAAGAGGCAGAGAACTTCTTCCAGCCTGAGGTAGAAGAGGGAGCAGCAGAGAGATGAGATAGAAGGGGAAACCACAGATATCTGGAGAATGAGAAGAACTTGGACTGCCATTGCTGACTCTGGAGATGGAGGAAGGGGGCCACAAACCAAGGAATGCCTTCAATTTCTAAAAGCTGAGAGTAACCCCAAGCTAACAGCCAGCAAGGAAAGGAGGACCTTAATCTTACAATTTCATGAAACTGAATTCTGGCAATAGCCTGCTGAATTTGGAAGTGAAGCAGATGTAACTGCAGAGTTTCCAGAAAGCAATGCAGCCAAGCTGACACCATGATTCCATTCTTGCGAGACTCTAAGCAGAGAATCAGTTGAGTTATGCTCTGCCTAGATCCACGTAACTGTGAGATAATAATGGGTGTTGTTTAAGTTTGTGATAACTTGGATTAAGTATAGGAAAATAATATGCTTGTTCTTTAAAAGAAAACTAGGCACATAATAAAAATTTACAATATCTGACCATGAAGCAAATTTGAATGAATTTCAAAGGATTAAATTCATAGAGAAAATGTTATCTGACTATAATGCAAATGAGATACACATTGGTAACAAAATATAACTAAAGTAACCCATATGTTTATAATTTAAGTGATGTATTTCTAACCGTGGAACAAAGAGGAAATCACAAAGGAATACAGAAAAAAGTTTGACTAGGTCCCTTGCAGGGTGTAGCTTATGCAGCAGAAAGAGGAAAATTTAAAGCTGTAAATGCTTATATACTCTAGAGAAAATTGTTATGAAACTGTTTAAGAATGGACTTTTCTGTATTTTCTGTATATATATATATATATAATAAATACTTTTTTTTTTTTTTTGGCCTCACCGTGCGGTATGTGGGAATCTTAGTTCCCGACCAGGGATCGAACTCACGCCCCCTGAAGTGGAAGTGCGGAGTCTTAACCAATGGACTTCCAGGGAAGTCCCAAGAGTGGATTTTGATAAGGAAGTTGATGAAAACATACTGAACAAAGTATATATAACCCAAATGTTCATCAACAGTGAGTGAATAAATGAATTGTGGTATATTTATTGCAGTAGATTCCTATACAACAGTGGTTCTCAAAATGTGAACCATGTATCCTTGAAAGTTCTGAGACATTTTCAGGGGGTCCATGAAATCGAAATTATTTCCATAATACTACTGAGGCATTATTCACCTTTTCCTCTGTATTGGCATTTGCCCTCATGCACAAAAGTAATGCTGGGTATAAAACTGCTGGTGCATTAACACAAGTCAGTGACTTCAAACTGTACTAGTAATCATTAGTTATTGTATTCTTTACTGCCACACACTTGCAGTGCAAAAAAAAAAAAATCCAATTGTACTTAAGAATGTTCCTGCTAAAGCTATAACTAATTATGTCATTAAATGTCCACCCTGTAATACTCCTCTTTTTAATGACCTGTGCAACAAAATGGAAAAAAATGAAAAAACAACAAACAAAAACCTTTCTATGCCTCCTAAAATATGATGGTTGTCTGAAGGAAAAATAGCTTGAGTTATCAGCTGAACTAGTCACTTTTTTCATGGAACAAACTTTTTATTTGAAAGAATGATTAACAGATAAACTATGGTTAGTCACACACAGGCATTTGGTGTCTATTTCCCCCCTGCCCCTCCGAAAAATATGAACCTGACTTGTTACTTCAAGGAAAACAACTGACAGGATTTGCTGTCAGTGATGAAGTCTGAGTTTTCAAGTAAAAAATTAGAATTTTGGAAAACTTCAATCCACCACTGTAAGCTTTAGAGCTTCCCGAAGTTTAAAGATTTTTCTGGTGCGATCAATAGAAATAAAAATGTGATTTTTAAATATTTTATAATGAAGTGTATCAATATTTGGAAGATCTCTCTCAGTGAACCAATGTATTTCAAATGACCAATGCATGCATAATGTTGAAAAATGCATGAGTAAATATAATCTATTGCAAGTACAAGGTGAACCAAAGGACTTTAATGTTACAGAGTGCAAAAAAATTAGCTGATATGGTTTGAATTCAACATTGTAACTAGTCAAGTTTTCATGTGGTATCAAAGAAGAATAACCACTTTTACAAGCAAAAGCTATTAGAATATTTTTCCCTTTTACAACTAAATGTCTAAGTGAGATCAGGGTTCTTCATACCCATCAAACAAAATAACATATTGCAATATATTCAATAAAGAAGCAGATATGATAATCTAGCTACTTACCACTAATGGGACAGGCATTAAAGAGATTTGCAAAAATAAAGCACAGTGTATTCTTCTCGTTTTTTGTTTTGGAAAAGATAGTTATTTAATACTAAAATATTATTTATGTCAACACATAATGGATTTATTCTGGATATTTTTAAATGATATTACTAATGCACATTTTAAAATGTTTCTCAGTTTAAACTTAAATAGCGTAAATATTGATAGATCTAGCCCGCAATATCTTTTTGGGGTTCTTAATAAATTTTTAGAGTAAGTAGTCCTGAGACAAACGAGAACTACTGCTATTCAGAAATAAAAATATTTGATAATTTCAGTACAGACTAATTCTACCTATGTAATGTTGGGCAAAAAGAGCAAATATATTAAAAAATAATATAATTCCATTGCATAAAATTTTCAATCCTTACTCTCATATTAAGAATAAAAAAATGAGAACGTTACATAAAGGGCAATTCATAGAAAATTTTTAAAATTATTCATCTTTATTAGTTTTATAAAAATTATATCCAACGAATGTGCTTTTTCTTATTTTTAATTTTTCTTTTCTGCTTTATTAAGTGTCAATTGTAAATTATATTTTATATAATTGAGCTTATTATATGCAATAATTTATTAGCAAAATAAGTAGTAAATTATGGGCAAAAATATCAGACAAATATTTATGTAAACTTATGCATTATTAACCTAAAATAATTTGCAACTATTAATTTTAGTAGAACTTTCTGGAATCTGATAAAACAAAATCACTTCTCACATGTAGACATTTTACTTTCAAGATTTCATATTTAGATCACATCTCTTCCTTTAATATTAAATTTCATGAAATATTTCCCACTCATATATATTTTAAACTGTCAGGAAAATTCAACAAAAATGTCTTCTAAGTGTTACTAAAATCAACAGCTAAAATATGCACAGACCCATAATCTCATAACTTACTTCCCAAAGTTTGAATTGATCAATATTTTCATATAGATGATATATGGGATAGACATGATAAACAGTAACAGCACGCACACATAAATAAACATATTTATATATACTTATAGCAATTGCTTCCGATGAGTGACGTGTTCTAATCAACATGTCATAAATTAATTCACACCACACACACTCACAAAGCTTAGGGATTTGATAAAATGACTTTTAATACTCTTTAACTCAATTAGGAAAAATGTCTATAGCTAATAATTAATTCTGTTTATGTTTCAGGTTAACAGGATTCCATCTGCCACCACCAGTGACAAGTACCAAATCTGTGTTCTCACTACGTTTGACCAGTGATTTTGCAGTTAGTGCTCATGGATTTAAAGTATACTATGAAGGTAAGTGATGGTAATATAAAAGGACCACTGCCCAGTTCAATGTAGTAAAACCAAAATTCTCCAGGGTAAAAATAGAAGAAAAATCACCAGGACAGAAGTCATAGTTCATGCTGCTACATCAAATCTTATACCAAGATTCACCTTCTCAATAATCATCAATATATAATAAAAAGCTAGACTTAGTAGGCTTTAATGTTTCATTGCAGTATGCCTAGACAGAGGAAAATCTTGCCCTTAAATCTTCTTAGGAGATGAGACCATGGCATCTCTATAGGTTTAAACCTTAATAAAAGGGAACAGAATCTGAGAGTAAAAGGAAACTAGGCCTGATTTGAGATTCAGGCATCACAGACTCCACCCTATTCTCTGTTCTTTGCCTCTCTGCCATAAAATAAACTGGTCATTTGTGTTCTCTGCAAGTTAGAATAAAGAGAAAATTCTATTAAGAGACAAGAGCTTACATTTTTCATTTTAAACCAGTATTTCCAGTCCCACAGATCCATAATCCCTTAACCACAAAGAGGAAAATAAAGAAGCACTTGAAACTGATGTTTTTTATCTGGAAGTTTGCTACAAGCTCACTTAGTATCAAAACCGGAACTTACTGGAGGTCATTTATAATCTTTATTTATCCCACATAGTGTGGGTACTCATGTTTCACTATACAATTATTGTTTGATAGCTGGGTGACACCACAGGCTCTGCTGATGGTGTTAAAAACGTACAGGATCTGTACTGTTTTCCCTTTTTAAAGTGTAAAAAAATCTGAAGGTAAAAATAACCTGTTCTCAAGTGCTTCATATTGAGGTCATGTAGTTGTAATTTCTTCTCTATGTGACTTGACAATAAAATCTCACCTAGTTTAGGGAAGGGTCCCTTCCTTACCCATAGGAATAGCATAACAGAATTCAACTCGCCTCCCCAGGACCATATTACCAGAATGCACCACACCAGATATAACATCATGATAAGAGATATACAAATACAGTAGCAGGGGTGGTTACTTTCTAAAGCACATAATAATTCAAAATATAATATGTTTAAAGAGCACACTAGAAAACAATCATATATAAAATAGAATTGCTTTAGTATACAGGTTAACAGTTTGCATATGGGGAAAGTTTTAAACTTAAAGTTTCATCTAGTGCTTTCTCCCTAGGAAAAAAATACCTGCTAGCAAGCTGTTGAGTAAAACTATTTTCTCTTTTTTAATATTCTTAATAATGCCATGTCACAGCAGTTTTGAACACTATCTTCTACCTAATACATTTCTGAACTGTCTTTCTCTAGCAGGGGAGGATGCATTCCAAGACTTATTTTCCTCCATTGTGATAGTAATAATCATTATTTTTGAAGGTACTTTCACAATAGTTGAATATTTTTTATCTTGGCAACTTAATTCATAGTTTAAAACACTACAAACACAAAGGTTTAATTTTAAGTGTAATTTTGGCAATATTGAAGGAGTTAGTAATACAATAGTTTTCTATTAAAGGCTCCATAATAGAAAACTTGTACTCTGTTCATCAAAGTATAAAGATATTTTAGGTTAGTTTATTCTTTCAGCGAATACTAAGTATATTGAAATTGTAGGAACTTGGAAGATGTATTATAATATTGCCATACTTTCTGGCTTGATTGTCAAGTTTCATGAAATACTGTCAAAAATATTTTCATAGCTCTCCATTGTTTCTACATATACAACATTAAATTTCTGTCTTTTCTGCTTCAGTGAAAATGGATTCATATATCTTCATGACATTTCAATGTATGTTTGGGAGATCCTGACTTAAAATATAAGGTACTAGGCAGCTGGGTAGTACTGAGGGATTGGTCATCATCCTGCAGAACATCTTCAGGTATTGATTTGTGATGGGTATCTTCTACCATGTTTATTAGTTTTCTATGGCTACCATAGCAAACAACCAGAAATTTAGCAGCAAAACAACAAAAATATATTATCTCACAGTTCTGTAGCTGAAAAGTCCTGGTCGTCTCTGCTAGTCCTCTGCTCAGAGTTTCATAAGGCTGAAATAAAAATGTCAGCTGGTTAGGCTTTTGTCAGAAGGCTCTGGAAAAGATCTATTGCCCACCGTTTTTAGAGGCCTCTCTCTTCCTTGCATGTAAGACGTACATTTGTGAGCTAGCCACTGGTGAAATGAATCCTTCTCATACTTGAAAACGCTCTGATGTTCCCTTCTTAGTGCATCTCTCTACTACCTTCTTTTCCCACACATCTCTGACTTCAGCTGGAGAAATTTCTTAGCTTCTAAGGGCCTATGTCATTAGATTAGCCTTGATTATCCATGTAGACCCAATCACCCCAAGTTAAAGTCCTTAAGCATAATTACACGTGCAAAGTCCTTTTTGCGAGGTAATATGATATATTCACAGGTTCCAGGGACTCTGGGGTGTGTGTGGGGGCATGTGGGTTAGGCTTCATTAGTCCTACCACACCATGTGCAACACTATGTAATATTTTACAGAGGGAGTAGCTACAAGCATTTATTTATTTAACCACAGCCAATGACACTGTCAAGTCCAACTGGTAAGTATTGTGAAGTTCAGAAAACTTAGTTTGAAATTTCAAAGACTGTCCTCTAAATTTACACCTGTATTTTTGTTTTGTTGTTTTGTTTTTTTTGCAGGATGAACCTAATGTCTGAATCTTATTTTCATTTCATCTCCCTCCATATAGTCACTTACTAATAATTATTTTATTTTTTAAAGTTTCCTGAGACTTTGTCCTTGTATACTAGAATTTATGAGATCTCTATTTATTAGTGATATTTGTGCATTTTTCTGTGTTTCTCAAACTGCCAATAGTGGACCACATGTATCAGAATCATCTGGAGAATTTGCTAAAATGTGGAATTCTTGGCCCCAATTACAATCCTGAATCAGATTGTGGAGTGAAGCCGTAGAATATGCATTGCAATTCCAGTTGCAAATCCAATGTAGAATAATTGATAAATGTACGTCATCTGTGATCTTCACAGACCTTCTCTGTTGTTACAAACTTCTGCTGTCTTACTTCAGCCCATATACTTTAAAACTGTGGAGGGTGATGTTCCCGTTTCACAAATTTTGATTGAGTTTCAGAGCTCTTAACCATTTATCAGAAATGCTTTTAAACTTCTTGAAGCTGAAGCTGAGAGGTGTTAAATTTCTGTGGAAAAATTTCCCCATTAATATCTAGCTGAATATATTTTTATTTTTCCTCATTATTGTCCATCATACACTTGAATTTCTTGTCACTGTTTCTCAAAATTTGTTTCATAGAACTTTGTTTTCATATGTTTCTTAACATTTATAAAAACAAATGAGTAGAATAGTGTTCTGTGAAACAAGTTGGAAAAACACTAGTGTATACTAAGTTGAATAGTCACATAACCATCTTTCAAAATTTGATCAGGAGTCTAAGAGAAGTAATCCACTCAAGAGTTGCAGCTCTGAGCTAACACATCAGTGCTAAAGACAGAACTGTAGCATGATGAGGCAGTCATTGCAATCGACTTGGAAAGAGGGTGAAATGGAAGAATGCCAAGTTTAGTATAGAAATTAATTGAATAAAACTTGTTACCTAAATATAGTCCTTTAAGCAAGTGCATAAACAAAAACTCATAAAAAACTTATGGATAATTATAAGGGCTCTGAAGCAAAGAACAAACATCTTCTGAAAGACATTGTGGCTAGAAGAGATAATACACAGAACTGAAAGTAACAATATGTTCAAACTGCAAACTTCTGGTCATTTTGATTAAGTATAATTATTTTTTCCTAGTGATAAAGAAATAACAGAAACTACTGATCCATCTTTAAAAAAATCTTATAGTTCTATATATCTACATATTGTTAAGAACAGTGATGATTCTGACATTTTACCCTATTAGAAAGTTAACAAGTTAGCCTGCCACAGTTTCAGGGATGCTGGCAGAAGACAGAAAACTACTGAGTCAGGGACAA
Organism: Lipotes vexillifer; assembly: GCF_000442215.2. Classification (NCBI taxonomy): domain Eukaryota; kingdom Metazoa; phylum Chordata; class Mammalia; order Artiodactyla; family Lipotidae; genus Lipotes; species Lipotes vexillifer. Next base: position 1,011,382 of record NW_006796614.1, on the reverse strand, counting down.
AGGGCTATATTACATACAGCAATAGAAATAGAGTATCAGCAATTATTCAGGTGCCCAGAGCCTCAGTTCTCAACAGGGCAATGAGAACAGGGCCAGGTGATGCCCACATATACAGGAAAGGAACTCTTAACTTAAGGAAACAGGATCTTTTATAATAGATAGTAAGTAAACAGGCCCTTTGCTCTGGAGGAAGATAGTATTTCCATATTGCTGCTGAACAAAGAGAGTCACTACCTCTCCTTGTAAGATGTGGAAAATATGAGAGGCATCTGGAGAATTGTTCCCCAACACATGCATAGAGTGTTCTACCACCACAGCATCTGGATTCAATAAATGTTAGACAATTTTCAATCACTTTTAAAAATTCCAAATGAATGATACCTTTAAGAATTATTATATGAAGATCCTCATATGGGTAGATGCTAATCTAAAAGTTTCAACATTTTTATTGGCTATATATAGTATTATTTTTAAAAGCATTTAATAAGCTACAACATTCTATATATAGTTTTGGATAATTTTGTAAATATCATCTGAAAATAATGAGTGCTCTTTCTTTTCTTCCTTCTTTTCCATGCTGTAAGGGGTGTTTGTTGAACTCTCTTTCAGTAGTGTGGGATATATCTCCTCCATCACGATTTCAAAAGGATTTATCCAACTACATTTATTTGTACAATCAGTCTCCCATTTTGTCTTTTTATACTATTTTTTGTTTGTTTTATACTAGGGTAATACTTGTTCATATTATGCACTGAGTACATTTTCCTAATACAGTTATCACAACATAAATCCCAGATGACTATAAATAATTAAATTTTGAAATGAAAATGTATAGTCCATGAAGAAATATAGCAGAATATTATCAGCTTATGGGAGAGGAAAGCTTTCAAACTGCAAAGGTCAAAAGGAAAATATGGCACTAAGGAAAAGATTGATTGATAGATTAGACTAAATAAAATGTGAAAGCTGCTATATAATAAATAAAAAGCCACTTTTATATTAAAAGGCAAAAGAAAATATGGATTTAAAATCTAAAATCTGTAAGATATAAATTTACATTATATTTATATAATATAAATAAGTATACTTATATTTATATTATATATAAATACTATTGTCTCTGATAGAAAAATTGTCAAAGATATTAATTGAAAATTTACTAAAACATTAAAAATACCCAAGAGTATGTGAATAAAGGACTTCAATTTAACATAAATTTATGATTAATACTAATCTTATGCTTTGAAATATTTTTGGCTTGTGGATAGGAGAAAATGACAAAAGGATTTTCTTGAACTTAGTAGCCATGAAAAAGAAATATGAGATGAAACCAAAGTAATTAAAAAAGTATATTTGTTCAGATTAGAGATTTATCAAATGAAATCTTTCAAATATGAGTTGATGTATGAAAAGAGAATTTATCTATATGAACTTCTGTTTATGAATTGGGGAAAGATACAAGTTATGGAAGCAACTGATTTATATGGGATACTACAGAAACTTATAATGTTCAAAGGTTCCACATTATTAACTTAAGGAATTAGTCTGTTAGATTACATTTCAATTTTGTAAATGTGAAAATTATGGCCATATATTATTTCATTCTGCTCTCGAGTCAAGCTGATATAATTTCATTTATAGTGGAAAATAAGTAACACAATATCTGTAACACAAACTTTATATATTTCTAATAAACCATGTATGTCATTTTATCAGCAGTTGTTTACAAAGACACAAATACATTTAGCACATGAACTAAATTTTGTGAGGGAGGTTTACTTCAAATTTGTGTTATATTTGCTTGTTTGATAATAACATTATCACTTTAGATACCCAATCTGCATCTGAAATTGATAAATAAAATTCACCATAGTAAGTGACCAGGTCCTCCTGCTTTTAACTTCTAGATACTGATGTGCCGCAGGACTCAGTCTTTGGCCCTCATCTCTTTACTCATGCTCTATGTGGGCTAATCTGCTCCAGTGTCTGAAAGAAACATGGATACACTGAACATATCTATCATTTAGCTATTGCTATAGGACAATCACAAAACCTCAGGGGGATGCAAAATTAATATTTATTGTTCAAGCTTATGAGGGGGTTGGCTCTGTCACACTGGTAATCTTGGATGGACTCACTCATGTTTCTGCTTAGTGGGTAATCTGGCTGACCTCATCTGGGACAACTTGAGGTGATTTGGCAATACTCAAGTGTCTCATCCACTAACAGGATATTTTAGGTATGTTCTCGTGCCCATACCCAAGATGTAAACATGAGAAAAATGGAAATGCAAAAGCACTTTTAAAATCTCTGCTTGATTTGGTCTGCTAACTTCCCATTGGCTAAAGGAAATCACATAAACAAGCCAAGGTTCAGACAACAGGACCATGACAACATATGGCAGAGGGCATGCATAAAAGGGAGATGGGATAAAGAAATGGTGGCAATTTTGCAATTATTTTACTATAATTTCCCATCATATTTTCCAACCTGATATCTTCGCTAAATTCCAAATTGTCTCATCCCCGTGTCTTTCTCAACAAAATGGCAATGCAATTCATTCAACTGTTCAGGTCCAAAAACTTTGGGGTCATGCTTTATTCCTTTCTTGTTCTAGCAACTTACATCTAATTCAAAGGCAAATATTGAATCAAAATATGTCTTGAATCTTACCATTTCTCACCATCTTTACTACTACTACCCTAAAGTCCTAACAACTATCATCTCTGCCTGGATTTAACTAGACTACTACATTAGACTCTTGTCTGCTTTCCTAGCTTTCTCTCTTGCCTTCCCAACACCTGTGTACTCTTCAGTAATAGTCCTTAATACTTCCTTGCACAAAACCTTTTTATGACACTTCTGTTTATATCCAATTGTCAGATTATAGTCACATGAAACTTGGCTGCACTGGGGGCTGGGAAATGCAGTCTTTTATTCAAGATGTTAATATGTCCAGCTAAAAATTGTATTGCTATGAATGAAAGGGATAGAAGCTAATAAGGAGCAATTAGAAGTTTCTGCCACAGTGTCAGAATAAGAAACAGTACATACTCTTTTTTCCCCATAGATGGACTATGCATAGTTTAGTTCAACATATCACACAGGTGTTTTGTCTAGTTTTTTTTTCCTACTAGTATTTTTGTTCTTCCAGTTTTATTGAGATATAACTGACATGCAGTACTGCATAGGTTTAGGCATAATGATTTGACTTACATACAACATGAAATGATTATCACAAGTTTAGTGAACTCATATAGATATAAAATTTCAAAAATAGAAAAAAGTAATTTTTCCTTTTCATGAGAACTCCTAGGGTTTACTCTTTTAACAAATTTCATATATAACATACAGCTGTGTTAATTATAACCATCATGTTGTACAGTACATCCTTAGTGCTTATTTATCTTATACTGGAAGTCTGTACCTTTTATTCATCCAATTCCTCCTCCCCCACACCTCCTGCCTCTAGTGACAAGTCTGAACTCTCTGTAAGTTTGTTGAAACAGCACATATTCTTGTTTAATATCCGTTTATAAAGATAAAAATATTGTGGTTCTACCAATAAAAAAGGCATGGGACACAGTCTTATCTATTTACTAATGTCTTCCAAAACACATGTTATAAGCACCTATCATGTTCTAGACATTATATTAGGTGTTAGAAAACCTTTAATATGGCTCTCAGGATGCTTATGATTTGGTGGAGAAAAAGAAATAAAAGCAACGAATATCCTAACAATTTACAAAAGTATTTAAATCCTTTTATATTGACACAAACTAATTTGGTCAGATAAATATTATCATTCTTATCTACACATAAAGAAAAACAACATGATTGACTTACAGATAGCAATATGCTGGAGCCGGCTCAGAGGGCATCAGGAGAGCAAATTGTGCAATGTGAATTCTCTTCCCAACTCAGCATCTGGTGACTTCATGTTGATACCTTGAAAATGGCTGTGTTTGGAGTACTTACACAATGGAAATCAGCAAATTTTTAAAAGCAGGCTTTTTTGATTTTTGTTTGCCAGAACACTAGTTGTTAAACATTTACCAGCCCAAGGCAGTAATTGGCGCGCAGACTACTGGAACTAAGGCCTCATTCTTTGCATCGCTTTTACGTTGTTGAAAGCACGGCTTTCCAGGCTTTATAAGAATCACCTGGAGATCTTGTTAAGCAGCTGATTCTTATTTCAAACGTTTGGTGGGGCTCAGGATCCCACATTTCTAACAGAATCTTGTTGATACCAATCCTGTTAACCCACAAAACACAAACTACATGATGCAACATTTTTCTTACTTTTCAAAAAAATTTTCAGTGTCAGTTTGGTCATCACGTTATTTCAAAATATCATGTTAGCCATACTTTGGTGGTTTCAATAGGAGGTGAAATTTGTTGCAGCTAAACTATCCTACTTTTCCTCCTGTAATATGGTCGAAATTGATGTCAATCACTTTTCATTGTTAGAAATAAAACTCAGGTGAAGAGGGTGTTTCTGCACTCTACCTTGTTAGTCTTACATTTTGTTATTAGGAAGCAGTCTTATTCTACAAATTACAAAGTTCCATATTTCCAGTTGTCAACTTCTGAAAGCAATGAGTTATAAAGTTTTCTAGTGAGCAGATTGTAAGATAAATGAACCTATTATGCCAGCTTCAATTATAACAATGCCATTAGTTAATTTTGCAGTTGTCATTAGCTCTACATCTGGGGAAATAGTAAGGTTGATGCTGAGCATGAAATTCTTTATATCTAAGTTATTATAAATCCAAATTTTGTTACAGGAATTTTTAGGACACATCTTGTGTCATATTCTTTAAGAAAACAAACAACTTGGATTTGCATTATATTCTCTACTAACTTCTTCATGGGCAAGAATGTATTTTAAAAATACAGTATTTAGCAACAAACCCATAATAAAAGTATTTAATACTTTCATAATCTAAAGTTCAAGTTTTTACTTCTGTGTCCAGTTTCTTTCTTCAGTTGCTTCTCCTGAAACCTTCTTGTCCCTGGATTCACTAGCAGCATGTAGGACACTCATGTGGCACATTTCTCCTCATCTGGATAATTGTATCTTTTGATGTATTTATTTACTATAGTAAATATTAATTTTAGACAAAGAATCAGAGGCCTAATGACAGTCTCTGCTTAAATTAATTATTTTGTTTTCTCCTTTAAATTAATTTACTATTAACACACTATAAAACAAATGGTAAACGTATATAATTAAGACATTTAAAGTGAAATAATTTATAAGCTAATTCCTATATATAATTGTACTAAAATTTTTTAGGAAACATTTAAAGGCAAATATTTGACATAAAACCTTCTTTATAATGATAAAATCTTTGTATTTTCAGTTTTAAAATCCCCATAGTTTCAAGTAGTTTTTACAGCATATATTCTGATTTTGATTTTATGGTCTCCCCTCATTAGTGGGTCTAAACATGGTAATTTTATAATTTTTCATTTCCACAAAGTAATGATTTCAAAGGTAATATACAATGGGGAGAATTGTTCCAATTGGTAATCAGATAGAACAACTCTTAGAACTGCAATATTTAAAGCTCAATGTAAACCAAACAAACTCAAATATAAAACAGAAAAGAGTGTTGTTTCATCACTGTTTTTCTACAAAATCTTACGTTTATACCTCTTCATGGTTGTTTAGGTGTGTTCATAAAAATATCATCACATATATATGCTCCTCTTAATTTCCAGTATAGTAAACATTCTCCATTTTTTAACTTTAAGACAAACAAATAAAAAACAAGAATCAGGTAATGAGAGAAGCTTCTACTGTACATAATATCAGAGTTGGAATCTAAAATGTAGGCTCAATCTCTAGTTCCATTCTCTTTCCCATATGTGATGAAGGACTTAAAATATCCACATTTTACATTTACATATTCTAAGGTAATACTGTTGCTCAGCATTATTACAAAAAAAGTAATAGTGTCTTTTATATAATAAATCTTCCTGGGATTTATTGAAGTCCCAGGAATTGGCCATACATGAATCGAGAAATCAAAAGTTCAAGCCCTTTCTTACATTTTCATCTTCATTTCCTAGTCTTCCACTTGCATTCTAGAATCCAGCCTTCTTGAACTACTCATACTTTTCCAAGTGTGTAATGCCTTCACTCAACTGGCATTTAAAATATTATCATTGAATGAATATTTGGCTAGGTGAATAAATGAGTGCCAGCTGTGATCTATGACGACTTTAATATTGTGTGCTGCTAGAAAATAAATATGATCTGAATTGTTGGATCTAAAAGGATGCCTAAAAGTTTCAGGTAAACTAGAATTCTCAGGATTTCCTCTGTATTTGCATTTTTACCTCTTTTATTTTTTTAAAAAAGAGGAAGTTGTCTCCATTTTTGACATATAAAACTTCAATTATGCCTCTCCATCTTTGGCCAGATGCTGAGTACTAGTATTTAATGTTGTAAGGGTAAATCTAAATTCAAACTTAAAACTCTTGTAATATAACAGCCTTTCCCATAGCCAAATTCATTTTTATGTTAATGGGGTATTTTGTTGAAACTAATGGATCATTAGTCTCCTGTGAACAGAAGGTTCTAGTAGCAGTCTTCACAAATGATTTGAATTTAGGTGTAATGTTTGAATATTATAAGCTGTATTTATGGTAGCTTTATAAAATTTGGAGTGAATTATGGACTGCTGGGACTTGCTGTACTCTGGGAACATTTTCAGTGAATGTGTATCTAGAGTTTTTACAATTTTGCTTAATCTTTTGAGTTCAGGTTTCATTCTTTTTCCTTAAAGGACTAAAATTTTAAAAGATTCTGAAATATTTTCTGTATTTTAACTAATTCTCCAGTTGTGCACAAAGAGCATTCAGAAAGTTCAAGAAGGATGAAATTATTAGAGTTAGACTTTGTTTTTTTATTTTCAGATTAGATGAAAATAGGAACACAGGCTCTAGTTAAAAATTAAGAAAACAATATTTAATTTATGAATAATTATGATTCAATTAAACTAATTTATTTTAGCACTTAAGCAGCGAGATCAAGGAGAAAGCTCACTGAAATTCCATACACATTTGAAAAGTTCACTGGACAAATAGTCAATGGTATGTGTATACTTTTGTCAGAAAAATTTTTTTTTAAATTTAACAGTCAGACTGGATAGCAGAGGCCCTGCCCCACCAAGTTTCATGATCCTCAAAAAGTTAAATGTATCTCACCTTCAGATGTAAAAAGAGGAGACCCAACTAAATGGTTTCAAAAATATCTTCCAGATATTTATTCCTATGAACTTTAATAGTAAGGGGAAGAAAGGCAGATTATTTTTTCCAGCTTTATTGAGGTCTGATTGACAAATAAAAATTATATATATTTAAGGTGTATAATCAGATATTTAGATATTTGTATACATTGTGAAATGATTACCACATTCAAGCTAATTAACATATCCATCATGGAAAGGTAAATTATTGTATGTGCCAAACTTTTTGTAAAAGATGGGAGAAAAACGTTTAAGTGTCATGGGATTGAGGAGATTGTTCATTTTAAGAGGAATAACGGACAATTTCAAGAAATTATAAGTGCTTAATCATGGTGGGTAGTAGCAGGATAAGGAGGAGAGGGCCCCAAAGCAAGAATCAAGTTATCACTGAGCAAACAGGTTGGAAAATGTACACGTGAAGTCAACTGGATCGTGGACAACTGTGTCATATTCAGGATATTAAAAAGGATTTTGTTTTCTGAATAGCTGTGTCAGTAGGGCGTCTGCAGGTCAAAAGTGGGTCAAGTATATGGAAAGTTATGACATCTAACTGTAGAGGAACAGGTCACGTCAGGCATAAGGAAAGAATTAAAGGTTTGGTTTTTTTAAAATTTCAGCTTTATTGAGGTATAATTGACAAATAAAATTGTAAGAATTATATCTAGAAGAAAAATCATGTAACTAGATCCTAGGATCAGAGACAGGGGTGGCGCATAAACTGGCAAAGCAAGAACACATAAATTTCAGTCCACACACAGGAGTTAAATGCACTTCCTAGCTTTCTTTGTTTATGGGGATAAGTTTTGGAAGGCCTGGTTTGCTTCAGTTGAAAAATAATGTTTTCAGAACATGATGCAAGGATCATAACCCGTGATAATCCCTCACAGAAAGGAAGAGATGAGGTAGAGAGAAAAGAGTTGAATAAAGATGAGCAAATGGACCATTTAGAGTAGGAGAAAAATACAGAATAGTAGATGATTAAATATTCTCAAGAGAAATTGTTTTAAAATTAGAAAGTGAGGTAGGGAAAAAATGGAGAATTACACAGTAGTGAAGCACAAAAGAAAAAATAACCTTAAAATTGATTTTAAGGCAGAAAAATATGAAAAGAATATCAATTGTCCTTGGCTAATGAGAAAATCACAGTCCTATCTATACAAGTGGAGGGATGATAGAGCAGAAAGAAAAGCTTGACATAGAATTGATAAGAAAAAAAATCAATTGATTTTGTCAACTGATCTGTTCTAATGTCCCCAGCAATCCATACTGAGAGGGCCACTGAACTATCAGGTGTATCACCCTAGGAGCAATGTAAGTCCTGGTTTGGGAAATGTTACATGATAGCTCTGGTCTATGCATTGGTTTAGTTCATATCTGGACTTACACTCTGTGCTTTACTTTTAGTTTAACATCCATATTATTGATCTGTGTTCTTGTTATGAGAACTAAGTTCCTATTCTATTGGGAGTCAAGCAGTACACTTGTATCTTATGCCTCTCGTTAAGTGGAATGCCTTTTCAATTCTCTGTTTACCTGTCTGCCTTGAATTTTTACTACTGGGGCTTCCAGAATCTTTTGATACAGTACAGGGAGCTAGTGTCAAATTCAGGTACTGGCCTTTTTTAGTTTGGTCTGCCCACCACGCTTGGAATTCTTAATCTGCAATATATCTCTATGTGATATTTATGGTTTTGAGGAACAGAACCTAACATTTTAGTAAAAGATATACTTGGAAATATAATAATTTTTTGTTAGAGGCTTTCCCCAAATCTATGAGTTTGATATAAAAATGAAATCTTGCTAGTCACAGGAGAGAATGTCATGGAGAGTAGACAAAATTTGGAGAGATGAAAATGGTTGGGTTTTTTTCTTTGCTCTGTTGAGTTTGAGTTTGTGGTAGAACATCCCATCTGTATAAGAAATAGAGATATTTGCAAGTTTTCTGAATGTGAAATATTGAAGGAAAGGAAAAGAAGGTGAAAAATGAATATTTTCATAAAATTAGAAAAAATTAAAGAGGTCTAAATTGACATTTGTTTAGTATTTTTTCCATAGAATTACAACTTCATGTGCATGTACACTTAAGGAAAAAAACAGAGAGAAAGAATTGTTAATATTTTGTGGATCATTCTTTGTTATTGGTGATATATTAAGAGTGACACATGCTGTGAAAACCAATGTTTCAGATATTGGTTTATAGTTTATGGGTTTTGGTTCCTTCAGGAAGAAATTAGAGATTATCAATTTTGAAAATCGGACAGAGTCAGAGAAGAAAAGATAACTAAGAGGTAAGGAATTTGTAGAAATTAGATAGAAAGACAGTTTTCAAGAATTCATGAATGTTCTTTGGAAAGTTGATCAGATTTTTAAGGATTTGTTTTGTCTCAGATATAATAGAAGCAGTATGAAAGAAGATGAAAAGAGTAAATTGCACTTTGTGGTATCTGTGAGAAATTTAACTAAAATATTTGAACATAATATAATAAGCGCTGATTAGGTACCAAATTTCTCTGAAGGAGTATTTGATCAGACCATGCCTGAATTATTTTATGTACACACTTATGAAATTCATGGGAGCTCTGAGGGAAAAGTATAAAATTTATTTTTCAATTTTTATGAAGACATCAAAACTCTGTTAAATGAATCAGGGCAATGGTCAGATTATAGGGAAATGAGACCACTAAAACTGATGCATTTTTACCTCTTAATTCCATGACAAGTCTCTAGCACAGGGGTCAAAAATCTATGTCATATTAGTTTATCTAAAAAAATGTTCCCAAATACCCTAGAAATTTCCATAAGGGAAGTGTTTTTGGATATTAGATTATTTAAGTGATTTAAATTAGTATTTTTATAATAGGTGATTTAACATGGCTAAAAGATGGAAATTCCAAAGCAAATACCGACTTAGGAATTTATCTAACTTTAAGACGTTACATATAAGAAGAACTTTTTTTTTTCCCTAATGAAGAACATGATACTAACTTTATTATTTTTTCCTGTGCTTTCTTTAAAAGGAGCAAGTGAAAGTTAAGGAGAGAAAAATCTATGTATCTCATACCACTCTTCTTTGGACTTAAGAATTCTGTGTACTCAGTTTGAGGTCTAGAGTAAAGGCCTGGAACATTTCAATCAATTCAGTTTGAATTTATCCTCAAATTTATTTATTTATTTTTTGATGTTCTAAAAATATATTTTTATTTTTTATTTTATTTTTTAAATTTTTATTTTATATTGGAGTATAGCCGATTAACAATGCTGTGATAGTTTCAGGTGCACAGCAAAGCAACTCAGCCATACATATACATGTATCCATTCTCTCCCAAACTCCCCTCCCATCCAGGCTGCCACATAACATTGAACAGAGATTAGATTAACAATGCTGTGATAGTTTCAGGTGCACAGCAAAGCAACTCAGCCATACATATACATGTATCCATTCTCTCCCAAACTCCCCTCCCATCCAGGCTGCCACATAACATTGAACAGAGTCCCTGGTGCTATACAGTAGGTCCTTGTTGCTTATCCATTTTAAATATAGCAGTGTGTACATGTCAATCCCAAACTCCCTAACTATCCCTTCCCCCCACGCTTCCCCCTGGTAACCATAAGTTCATTCTCTAAGTCTATGAGTCTGTTTCTGTTTTGTAAATAAGTTCATCTGTATCATTTCTTTTTACATTCTGCATATAAGGGATATCATACAATATTTCTCTCTCTGTCTGACTTACTTTACTCAGTATGACTATCTCTAGGTCCATCCATGTTGCTGTAAATGGCATTATTTCAATCTTTTTAATGGCTGAGTAACACTCCACTGTATATATGTACCACGTCTTCTTTAGCCATTCCTCTATTGATGGACATTTATGTTGCTTCCATGTCTTGGCTATTGTAAACAGTGCTGCGATGAACACTGGGGTGCATGTATCCTTTCAGACCATGTTTTTCTCTGGGTATATGCCCAGGAGTGGGATTGCAAGATCATATGGTAGCTCTATTTTTAGTTTTTTAAGGAACCTCCATACTGTTCTCCATAGTGGCTGTACCAATTTACATTCCCACCAACAGTATAGGAGGGTTCCTTTCTCTCCATACCTTCTCCAGCATTTATTGTTTGTGGATTTTTTGATGATAGCCATTTTGACTGGTGTGAGGTGATATCTCATTATAGTTTTGATTTTCATTTCTCTAATAATTAGCAACATTGAACATCTTTTCATGTGCCTCTTGGCCATCTGTATTTCTTCTTTGGAGAAATGTCTATTTAGGTCTTCTGCCCATTTTTTGATTGGGTTGTTTGCCTCATGAGCTGTTTGTAAATTTTGGAGACTAATCCCTTGTCAGTAACATCATTTGCAAATATCTTCTCTCAATCTGTGGGTTGTCTTTTTGTTTTGTTTATGGTTTCCTTTGCTGTGCAAAAGCTTTTGAGTTTAATTAAGTCCCATTTGTTTATTTTTGTTTTTATTTCCATTATTCTGGGAGATGGATCATAAAAGATATTGCTGCAATTTATGTCAGAGAATGTTCTGCCTATGCTTTCCTCTAGGAGTTTTATAGTGTCAGGTCTCACATTTAGGTCTTTAATCCATTTTGAGCTTACTTCTGTGTATGGCCTTAAACAATGATCTGATTTCAATTTTTTACTTGTAGCTGTTCAATTTTCCCAGCACCATTTGTTGAAAAGGCTGCCTTTCCACCATTGTGTAGTCTTGCCTCCTTTGTTGTAGATTAATTGACCATAAGTGTATGGGTTTATTTCTGGGCTTTCTATCCTATTCCATTGATCTGTATTTCTATTTTTGTGCCAGTCCCATACTGTTTTGATGAGTATAGCTTTGTAGTATATTCTGAAGTCAGGGAGCCTGATTCCTCCAGCTCTGTTTTTCTTTCTCAAGATTGCTTTAGGTATTCAGGGTCTTTTGTGTCTCCATACAAATTTTAAGATCTTTTTGTTCTAGTTCTGTGAAAAATACCATTGGTAATTTGATAGGGATTGCATTGATTCTGTAGATTGCTTTGGGTAGTATAGTCACTTTTACAATATTGATTCTTCCAGTCCATGAACATGGTATATCTTTCCATCTGTTTGTGTCTTCTTTGATTTCTTTCATCAGCATCTTACAGTTTTTGGAGTACAGGTCTTTTGTATCCTTAGGTAGGTTTATTCCTAGGTATTTTATTCTTTTTAAAGCAATCTCAAATTTACTTTTACTTATGGAATAATTTGTGCTTTCTACTATTTCTGTTTGTCTCTCAATTATCATAAGTCTATCATAAATACACTATCATTATCATAAGGCACTGATAATCACAGAATTAGTGACTCTGGTTATTAAAGAAAAAGAACTATCCATTTAGAGACTTATAAATAATGCAAGTTCCATAAGATAGGAAGCATGCCTAATTCATTGTTAATTCTCAATCACATTTTGCACGTAGTAGATACTGAAAGATTCTATTTATTCTTCATGTACTCTTCTGTAAACAGTATTAAAAAAAAAATTCTGTTAGCTTAATTCCTAGCTGGTAGCCCCTCTACAAGGGTATAATTTTCACACTTTCCTAAAGTTATATAATTTCTATTTATTTTTAATACTCAATTGTGACCATATTAAATATGGCTATTTCCTCTGTTGGTTGGATGCCAATCTTTTCATTTTTGCTATGATGTTATAAGCAATGTTTTCTCACCTAGTGGTTTTTATCTCAGTAAACAAGAGCATTAAACTGTGATATTTGGTAGCTCCTGTTTGACACCTCCATGTTCCTCTTCTGCCATATCCAATCCATAATGTTCATCTATATCCTAAACAGCTTTGAATGCATTCTCTGTATTTTTTTCTATATTTATTTCATCAAATGACTGATGTGTTTGAACCCATCTCTACCACCTCTCCTCCATCCTGCCACCTTTCTATGCCCTCTCTTCTTTTAAATCCAAACTCTACTATGCATAAAATGGGATATTTTAAAAAATGCAAATCTTTTTGTGCCACTTCAAAATCTAAACTATCAATAGTTTCCCGTCAGTTTCAGCATTAAAACCAAAAATACTTAAGTGGGCCTGGAACTCCCTATAAGATCTCATTACTGTGAGCTGATTTTCTTCTCCAGCTTCCTGTATTATATATGTTCTGCTCTTTTTCTATAGTTCTCTTGAAAGAACCATACTCCCTTCAATGTCAGAACGTGCTGTACTCACTATAGTAACCACAAACTCAGGTCTGCAACAGTATATCTCTCTTTGTTTGAAATCTATTAAATTTAAATACTGTATAAACCCTCCCTTTCAGTGACAGGCAGAATCTAAATTTTGGAATTTTTATCCCATCTCCACTACCTGCTGCAGGGGGTTTGGGTGAAGATGTCAGAAAGAAATTCTCAGGAATATAATTATATCTAATCATCCTTTACTACTCTGACATTCCCTGACACTAGCCCAGAAAACTGCTATTCTTGTCTGTTTTACTTTCTTCTGTATACCTAGTACCTAAGAACAGGACACAGCATAGGGCCTAATATGTAGTTATTTGTTGGATAAGTAAAAGTGTTTATGTTTATCAATTAACTTCTTTTACGTCTTTAAGCTAAGTCCACACCTCCTCCTGAATTAGTCTGTTTCTGCATATGTGTATAAAATTATAGCCCTGTTTTCTAGTGGATCACGAGCCTATCCTTCCTATAAACTAGTTTTTAAATTATTGCTTTCTTTCTTCAATACTATTGTCATAGATTAGTTCTGCTTTTTCTAGGAACAAGATCTACAAAGACTTACCTATACTTAAGGTAAGTGTAGTCACATCAAATACTTTAAAGCCCGGGAAAATAATGTAACTGGGCAACAGTAAAGAGCATTAGGTAATGAGAGAATTCACGCATGATGTAAAGGCAGTCAAATTCAATTTGAAAATGCTCTTTCAAACAAAAATCTTCAGGCCAAACTCTACTTATCTACCACCAGATTATCACTGTTGAAAAGCTTTGATAGCCTGCTGGTGTAAATATTTTCACCTTATTGTAATTTAATTTAAAAAATAGGAAAAATCACAATGAAGAATAGATTACATCCAGTGTAGTCCCTGTTTCAATAAATATCTAAAACTCAAGAGGAGTCATATAATTGTCATCTAAGACTTTCTTCAGAGACCATCTTTCCAAATATTAAATGGGACCTTCTTGGAAGGACACATAGGTCTCAAATGTTTCCATGCCAAACACCCACTGTCCTTTAGTTAGACTGTCTAAGATTTTACCATTTTCACAGAGTATACCTTAATACATGATATGAATAATTTGTACATTTTTTTATAAACAGCACTCAGTTAAGCTGACATTTTCAGCAATTGCAATTACATTTATTTTATTATTTTCAGTGTTAATTTTTTTTATATTAAGACTTTTTTTTTTAGAGAAGTATAAGGTTTACAGCAAAATTAAGGGTAAGATACAGAGACTATCCTTAAAACCCCTACTGTTTAAACAATTAAAGAATTTTTTGAACATCATATGTTAAAAATAATTATGGTTAACCATTCATTTCTTCAACATGGAACTATATAAACAAAAATAATTCTAAACATTAAAACAAATTAGCATTAATTTTAATCTAAATTACTTTCTTTATAATTATTTTCCAGATTATTATCTTTGTAATATGGTACGCATGAGGTAGATACATTATGCTTTGTCACTATTTTTAAGCATCGTGTACAGCACTTTTCCTGAAGATCCCAGTTCAAAACAGCAACCAATTGCTTCATTATTTCATCACCACTTATGAGATATATGACACTTTTAATAAATCAGCTAATTCGCAGGTCCAAATAATACTAGAATAAATTAGATTTCTGAAATTTTATTCTATGAATGTCTCCCAAGAGCCAGATGCAATGTGGTTCCCTACTTAAATATTATTCTAAATGTCTTTAAAAACATGGTTCTGACTGTTGCCTCAATTTCCCACATTATCAGATACATGCAAAAGATAATATGATCTATCTTAAGAAGATTCCTGTCATTTGCAAGCAGTAGAAATGTTACCATAGGTTTTATTATATTTCAATTACATCACTGGCTATTATTATAGGAAGTTAATGTACAACTCTCCCAATGTAACTGCTATTGTTTGAACTCTTTTATATTATTAACAGAAGATATAAAATAATATGCATTGCTAGTAAGTTAGTTAAGAACTTGTCTCTAAAACAGGGAGGTAACAATCCAATAGATTAATTTTTAAATCCATAAAGAATAACCCTCAAATCATGAATAAATGGTGCTTATGGAAATTTTCTTCTCATAAAAGCAACCAGAACCGTGAAAAAATTGTTAAAATTGTTTTCAGCACTCTACCAAAAGCTTGCAGCAATCCAAGGAGTGTTTATTCAAGAAAAATGATTTAATGTCATTAAGAATAATAGTTGTTTTTTTTTTTTTTTTGCGATACGCGGGCCTCTCACTGTTGTGGCCCCTCCCGTTGCGGAGCACAGGCTCCGGACGCGCAGGCCCAGCGGCCATGGCTCACGGGCCCAGCCGCTCCGCGGCATGTGGGATCTTCCCGGACCGGGGCATGAACCTGCGTCCCCTGCATCGGCAGGCGGACTCTCAACCACTGCGCCACCAGGGAAGCCCTCATTAAGAATAATAGTTTTGTGATGGATTACATTGCCCCTATTCCTTTCCCCGCTTTTCAGATGTATAATAGCCTTGAAAACTAGCAGCCCCACTACCACAGCAACTGTAAAAACTTGCAACCATAAAAATTAGCGACCTAACAGACACTGAAAAAGGCAGATCAGGTGTGGAGTTCATCAAAAAGCTCCATTCCCGGAAAACTGTCACTATTTAAACTGTCTTTGACCTGACCCAGAGCTTCTCAAGTGAGAACAGCCTATTCTTCACAGCTTTTATCAAAGGGGAAAATTTTTTGAAAAGGCAATTGTTTAACATAATAGCTGCTGCAAGAAGTGGTATCAGTTAGTGCAGACAAGAGTCTGACCAAAAAACATCTCTTCTAGGGAATGAGATATCCACAGAAGTCTTTAAAAACATCTAACATATTCCCAGAGACTTGGAAGACCACGTGCATTTGCAGGGCTGTGTTCATGCCCAGGAAAGACCTGAAAAATTTGAAACGCTACTTACTGACCTCTCTAAGCGGGACTCGAAGGGGAAGGCAAAATTGCAAATTGCAGGAACCTTGCATGTGTGCCCCAGCACACAAACAGAGCCTCTCAGGAAATGTCAAAGATATGTTGGTTCAAGGCATTAAAAAAGACAGCCATCAAATCATTAGCCAAGTGCTGAGATAACTGAGCAGACTTCTGTGGCCACACACAACAGGGGATAGAGACTTTAAAAATTAAACTAACCAACCAGGAATGTATGGCACATAAACAGGGGGAAAAAGTGGTCAATAGAAACAGTATCTGAGAAAGCCCCAGACACTTGAAATACTAGCCAAAGACTTTAAGTCAACTATTATACAAATGCTTAAGAAGTAAACAATATCTAAAGAACTAAAGAGAAGTATGAGAATGATTTCTCACCAAATAGAAAGTAGTAATAAAGAGATAGAAATATTAAAAAGAATCAAAATAGAAATTCTGGAGTTGAAAAGTACAACTGAAATGAAAAATTTACTAGAGAGGCTTAACAGTAGATTTAAGTTGGCAGAGACAGAATTAGTAAACTAAATGATAGATCAATTGAGATTTTCCAGTCCAAGAACCAGAAAGAAAAATGAATGACTAGCACCTCAGACATCTGTAGCACAAAATCAAATGTATTAATATAAATCATGATGGGAATCCTGGAAGGAGAAGAGAGAGAGAGATAGAAAGAATATTTGAATAAATAAATGGGGAAAAATATCTTCCTGGATTTTATGAAAAACATTAATCTAGACATTCACCTAGACACATCACGGTCAAATTATCAAAAGCCCAAAAAAAGGAGAGAAATGTGAAAGCACAAGAGAAAACTCATCATACACAAGAGATCTTCAACAAGGTTAACTGTTGACTTCACATCAGAAACCATGAAGGTCAAAAGCAGGGGTGAAACATGTTCAAAGTGTTGAAAGTAATACTGTCAATCAAGACTTCTGTATCTTTCAAAAATAAAGGAGAAGATATGGGGATACATGTATATGTATAGCTGATTCACTTTGTTATAAAGCAGAAACTAACACACCATTGTAAAGCAATTATACTCTAATAAGGATGTTAAAAAAAATAAAGTAGAAATTACTGTATTCCTAGATAAACCAAAACTGAGATAATTTGTCATGAGCACTACTGTCCCACAGGAATACTAAAGGAAGTCCTTCAGGTTGAAAAACAATGACATTAGAAAGTAACTTAAATCCACACAAAGAAGTAGAAAGTGTCAATAAAGTTCATTACATACAGAATACAAAATACAGTATAAATGTATTTTTGTTTGCAATTCTTTTATTCTCCTATCTGAATTTAAAAAACAACTGCATAAAGCAATAATTATAAAACTGTTGATGGGCTCATAATGTATGAAGATGTATTTGTATGACAATGACAGCCAAAAGGAGAGTGGAGAGAGTGGAACTTTACTGAATGACATCTTTTGTATACTACTGAAAATAAATTGGTATTAATCCTAATTAAATTATTTTAAATTAATATGTTAATGTAATCTGCAAAAAGCACTAAGAAAACAACTCAAAATATAAAGTAAAATAAAAAAACAAAGGAATTAAAGTGGTACATTAGAAAATATATATTTAGCACAAAAGAAAGCAGTGATGGAAGACTAGAGAGATGATATAAGGGATATAGAAAACAAACATCAAAGTGGCAGACAAATGGTAACTTCTCAGTAGCTCCATTAAACATAAATGGATTCAGCACTCCAAAAGGCAAAGACTGGCAGAATGAATTAAAAAACTAATCCAACTCTATGCTGTCTACAAGAGAAAAACAGGGTGAATATAAAAGAACAAAAAAATACATGCTATGCAAACAGTAACAAAAAGAGAGCTAGAATGGCTACACTAATATCAGACAAAATGGACTTTAAGACAAAAAAAATGTTACTACAGAAAAAGGACATTTTATAATGATAAAAGGGCCAATGCATCAGAAAGACTTAATTATAAATATACATGCCCCTAAAAACAGAGGCCAAACCACAGGAAGCAAAAATGGACAGAAGTGAAGGGGAAAGTGGACCATTCAACAATAGCTGGTGACTTTAATGACCCATTTTCAATAATGGATAAACCAACTAGGCAAAAGATGAATAAGGAAATAGAAGACTTGAACAACACTATATACCAGTTAAACTTGATAGGTATGTATGGAACCTTCTACCCAATGACAGAAGATATAAAACATTCCAGATATAAGCCTTTATATTTATGATCAATTCAAGAAGGGTGACAAGACAATTCAATGAAGAAAGAACAGTCTTTTCAAAAATGGTGCTAGGACAACTGGATATCCACATTCCATAAAATGAACCTTGATTACTACCTCACACTATACAGAAAATTAAAACAAAATGGGTTATAGACCTAAATGTAAGACTAAAACTACAAAACTCTTGGATGAAAGTGGGGGTAAATATCATTGACTTTGGGTTAGGCATTAGCTCATTACATATGATACCAAAAGCATAAGTACTTATATCTAGATTATATAAAAATAAATTCTTACAACTCAACAATAAAAATACAAATAACTCAATTTTAAAATGGGCAAAGTTTTCAATAGCCAGTCTATAAAGCAGATATTAAAATGGCTGATTAGCACATTAAAAAATGTTCAACATCAACAGTCAATGGGGAAATGTAAATCAAAACCACATAAGACCACATTGGTAGGATGGCTAAATAAAAAAGACTAACAATAGTCAGTGTTGGCAAGGATATGGAGAAATTGAAACCCTTGTACATTGCTGATGGCTATGTAAAATGTAGCAGCCACTTTGGCAAATTGTTTGACACTTGTTCAAAATGATTGACATGGAGTTACCTTACAAATCCAAGAATTTCACTCGTAGGTACATATCCAAAAGAATAGAATACAGATATTTAAATAGAAATGGTCAAATGGTCAAATGGTCAAATGGTCAAATGGTCATCACAGTACAATTCAGCAATAGCCAAAATGTGGAAACAACCCAAATGACCACCAAGTGATGACTGGATTTTTTAAAAAGTAGTATAAGCATACAATGAAATATTATTCATCAATCAAAATAAGTGAAACACTGATACTTGCTACAACATGCATGAACCTAGAAAACCTGAAAACAGAAGACATACTGTATTATTTCTTTTATAAAATATCCAGAATAGACAATCCTATAGAAATAGGATGTAGGTAAGTAGTTGACAGAGAGTAAGAGAAGATGTGAATGGGAATTGATCGCTAATGAGTTGGGATTTCTTTTGGGGGTAATTAACATTCTGAAATTAGACAGTAGTGATATTTGCATAACTGTGATTATATTAAAAACCACTGAATTTTACATTTTAAAAGGATGGTGTGTATGTCAAATGAATCATATCCCAATGAAAGTGTTATTAAAGAAAAAAAAGCTGCAGATAAGTAATTTTATATCAAATACATTTTTTTTCCTCCTTCAGCCCTAGGTAGAAGTTAATATATATTACGTCTGTGGTTTATAGAGATAAAGAAATATGCAAAATAAAATTGAAAACAGAGAAATAAAATTAAAATATACAAATGAAAAATCACTTTAATCACCTTTTAAATTCATGCAAATCTATTATAGGTTTCAGCAAATTTGTTCTCTATTTATTTATGTTTGAATATCACAACTTTTTAAATAGGCTGTGAAAGTCTCTGGGATATTTCGACAACTTTTACAGAAAGAGAGAAATCTTTTCATTTGTTTCTCCTGAAAATCATATTGTAACTGGTTAGGTAATAAAGGCTTATTGAGAATCCTGAGAATTTGCATTACATTCTTGGTATAATCTATGCACTCCTAGAAATTTCCAATTTAATAGAGAGAAACACACCTCACACATATACATGTGATGTATAATTTCACATCTTGGAATAAGGAAAGTATGCATGTAAACATTTCATATTTAAACTACATATATGAAATGTATTCCCATGTTACCACAAATCTGCATCAAAAAATCAATTAATTTCCTTAGAACATTCAAAAGGACCTCAAATTTCATTCCGTTACCTAATGATGAGTTCTCACAAGAGAGAAGTGTTAGCGACACAGTGGAAGTAGACCACAATGTGACAGAGATCTAACCACTTGTGTTTACTATTGTATTAGCATGATTTCTGACTTTCAGATTGGTGAATTTCAGCCTTTCTGGCAGCTGTCCACAGAAATTTCAGTCACTTACTGTAAGTAGTTACATGCTGCAAGGCACAGAGGTAATACATAGCTAACAGATTACAGTAAATTGAAAACAGTAAATGACTCCTCAGCTTCTGAAACAATATCTGATAACAGTTAGAGAAACAAATAAAAAGAGCTCCATCATACTAATATTTTAAATGTCCCTAAACAACAAGGCTAACTATAATATGTTGATTTTCTTTTGATAAAAGTAACATATGGCTTCTTAATATATTTACATTAATCATTTAGTTTTCATAATTGTTTTTGTATTAAATTTTAAATATCTTTTTCACTTTAAATTCATAATGTAGTTACTCAACCTTAAGGAAAAGTTCAAACTATTTTCTTTCAAAATATAATGGTATTAATATTTTTAGCATAATACATATTTTACCTATCTAAAATTGTGTATATATACTTAGTTATTGTTCACATAAACGGTTATCCTGCTTACCAAATCTAGTATTCAGTGCACATCAGGACCTATCAGAAAGAAAAAAAAGTAGCACTTTTCTGGTGTCAGCATGGATGCTTTTCTGAAAAAGTCAGTGATGTGTGTCAGAGGAGAGGATAGGATCTTCCCACTCAAATTTTATTTTCCCTCTTGAAGTGACATCCATTCTTTGGAAATTCTAATACTTAATGCCTTAGGAGCAACCTCTTTTATTGAGAGATTTTAAAGTGTTTTTCTTTCTGAAAACTGTACTTCCTCACTCCCATTTTGCAACTTACCTTTTTGTACTTGATATATTCTTTTTTTAGCAAAGACTCTAGGCAACCAATACCTGACATTTACAAAGAGCCTTCAAACAACCAATCAGGACAATTCCATATTAAATATATAATCTAGTGTGAAATCTAATGTTTTTCTTATTTAAGATTCTACAAATTCATTTTGTGAGAAGATATTTGTGATGAAATAGGTCAACTATTATTATTTGCTCTTATCTCTTCAGAGGCCCACTGCTAGGTGCCTTATATATGTGCTAGGCATGGAGCTCATTCCACAGGCTCAGGTTTTGTTATTGCTGCCACTGATGGGGCAAAAACTTAACTTAGTTCCTTTATTGACATTTTCACCAGGTTTTTCAGAGGATGGGGATAATCTTGATATCTTTTCTTCTTGTTATTCTTATTTGAGACTAGAAAAGCCTCAGCATTTCAGAAATTTTCTGCTTCTATTTTGGTCACCCTTCCTAGAATCTTTAAAGAGAATACAAACTACTTGAATGAAGGAAAGAAAAAAGAAGAAATAAAAGAAAAAGAAAAACAATATAGGCAATATATTAAAAATATGATTCTATCATATATATTATCTGATTTGTTCCTCTCAACAGTCCCTTTGATATGCTTTATTATCCACAATTTCCAGGTGAAGAAATAGACTTGAAGAGATTAACTCACTTGAAACCAAAAAGAAAAGAGGCAAAAACTAATCACAAAGAAATGATACAAATTTGGTCTTACTACAAAGCCTCTACTTTTTGTAATTCACACATATCAGTTTTTCTTGGAAGAATAATTTTGAAATGAAGATACTATTTAGGAGAATGTAGCTCATTAGATCATCTGTTCATGTTTCAACATATGAACAAATAAATGAGGTTACATTTGATACACATATTTGAATGTAGGAATTTTGTTTAATAATACACTTATTTGACATATAATTTTACATTTAATTAGAAGATACAAGAGAAATAATGTTTATTTCTTGATGTGAAACTACGTTAATTATTAATGCAGAATACTCTTAGAAATTGTCATAGAAAATCCACACTATAGCCAGACTTGGCTTTTATCCTTTTCAGGGTTACATACATTTCTCACCCTTTCAACACCTTTTCTTCTTAATAATAATACAGTTATAATAAAAACTTTTACTTCTTTAAAGGTGGAATATTTGAAATTTATGGCTATAAGCTTATTTTACAAACTGCAAAATATTAAAATGTTTCCTCTAATTGCATAATGTCACAATTTTAATAAGGAAGATTTATCCGGTATATAAATAAATACTGCTTTTATACCCCTAAAGCTACTCAGAGACGCTTATTGGTTTATCCCTTATTCCAAAACTCCTTTTCTTACTCACAATGGAATGTTTAAGGTATCAGGATGACTGGGTGAATTAGAGCTGAAAACCATTCTAGGGACTAAAGCAAATTTAGAAGAAGATTTAACCTGAAGCTTATATTAAATATTTTAGTCATCATTCTCAACTGGGTTTACAAATATTGGCTCTTTCAAAAAGTCTCCACTTTCATCATATTCTGATTCCCAAATCTAATGCTTCCCCATGCACAACAATAAAATATCTTTAGATAGGAATATCCTCAAATTTCCATCATTAAATCAATGAAACACTTACCATTTGTTATCAGTCCTCTGCTCTTTCTTTTTTGCTAAAAGAGGGAATTTATATTTGTTATTTACATTGTTTAAAACATTTTGGAATCAGCTCCCCTACCCCCCAAAAGATTGCCAAGTGGAATTTTGATTGGAATTTCATTAAATAGGTAAATCAATTTAGGATAACTAACTGTTTTACTGAACTGAGATTTCCAATCCAAGAACATGTTATATCCCACCATTATTTAAAATTTTTTCTCACTGACACTGTAGAGTTTTTTGAACAACTTAGACATCTTTATTGTACACTAGGTTTTCTATGAATAATACGTGTTTTACTTCTTCCTTTCCAATCTTTATATCTTGTCCCAGTTACTAATGTTGTGTAAAAAAAGCATTTTTTTTTCTAAGTCCAAGATGTCTCAGTTCTCTGTAAGGGCACCCTGCTACCTCAGGCAGGATTCTCCCGGGGAACAAGGCTGAGAGTTGACGCTAGCTGCCAACTGTGCGCTCAGCCAGGCGAGCGCCCGCACACGGCCGCTCCAGCATGACCGCTCAGGGTACTGGACTTCTAACATGGCAGCCAGGCAGCCAAATGGTCAGTCAACAAAGTAGAAGTTACACTATCTTTTATGTTCTAGCCTCAGAAATCACGAAGCATCCTTTCTGCCTCATTCTATTGTTTACAAGCCAGTCGCAAACCTGCCCAGATTTAAGCGTAGGGGACACTGACTTGACCTCTTATTGAAGGGCACCTACTAATTTGTTGTCATATTTAAGACTGTCTCAGTCTACAATCTGGCCCCGAATTATTTACATTGCTCCAACATGCAAATTGCACTCACTCCCTAAAGGACGCCACGAAAGTCTCCATTATTATATTATTAGTCTCAGCTGTGATGTTCACAATCTTGACATTTGAATCAGGTGCTCTTGAAGATGAAGTTACTCAGATACAGTTCCTTGAGTAAAATCATTCCTCTGGTTCCGGACACCATAAACTATAGAGATAAGTTATCAACTTCCCCTCAACCCCACCTCAACACACACAACACACAACAAAGGGATAAACAGCAAGTAACCACAAAAACCAAACCTGTTAAAAAGCGGAGGGAGGGGCTTCCAGCGGTGGGACTCGGCGGCCAGGAAGCAGACGCTCTAGCGGAGGCTTCTCGGTACTTCGACTCTGAGGACCTTCGCCTCTGCTTCTGTCTCCGCGCAGCGCGGAAGCAGCTGTGAGGCCCGAGGACGCGCCCGTGCCGCGCGCGGTTCCCCAGATTCTGGAGGTGAGATGGGAGGCCTGCGCGTGCCCTCGGGAGCCCCAGTTAGGACCCTGGGGGGTCTGGGTGTGGGCCGCAGAGGTCCAGGGACCCAGAGACTGAGGGCCGTGCAGGGGGCTGAGGGGTCGGACTGGGTTTCGAGGGCCCAGGCCTCCGGCGTCGCGCCGTCAGTGAGGGGCGGGACCCCAACCTGGGCCGCTTAGGTTGGGGAGCCAGGCCCAGGCTTCACCTGAGGAGTTGGCAGGTGTGGCAGGTGCCCTAGAGCCGCCCTTGACTTCTGGGAACGAGAACTGCTTTCTATGGCTTTGTTTCTAGGGCTTCCTTTAGGCCTTTTGCTGGCTGCCTGGGAAGCCCTGAGGTGGGCTGGAGATACCCGGAAACGGTCTGTAGTGGGATCAGGCCTCGTCGGCACCCCTGGTATTGGAAAAGGTGACATCAGACAGAGGGAGAATATTTAGGGTTAGCGTTACAGGTTCAATATTTGAAAATAAAACAGCAAGCAAAGACTGGACCCGGGCTTCCCTGGTGGGAAGCCTGCCGATGCAGGGGACACGGGTTCGTGCCCCGGTCCGAGAAGATCCCACATGCCGCGGAGTGCCTGGGCCCGTGAGTCATGGCTGCTGAGCCTGCGCGTCTGGAGCCTGTGCTCCACAACGGGAGAGGCCG